>NC_143255.1:130228497-130387815 GCF_984573655.1 Nuphar pumila | reverse complement strand
GGCAGGCACCTGTGAGTTTCAAACATGTGACGTCCCATCAACTTGGTGACATTCAGAAGTCACCCCTACCAGACGAGCGGAGCCCTTATGGGCAGTTTAGTGTCTTGTTAGCAATAAAGAAAACGAAAAAAGAATAGCATAAGCATGGGGCATTGCGGAAAAAAAAAAAAACAGTTTTAGCTTTTATGGTTATTTACAATTTCACCACACAGAAACTGACTGGACAAATGGTAAACTGCTATAAAAGTCATATCCTTCACATGATAGGATATGAAACAAACTTATAAAGAAACATAGATTTCTGAATCAAAAGTGGGACAGCAAAGGCACTGATCAATTCAACAGCTTGTTTCAAGGTGAACCATATCCATTATTGAAGATATGCTGTATCTTGGGTCAACTTAACACAAGCCCATCTGCAGCAAAGATATTATAATAGATTGCACAACTAGAATTAAAGGTACAAGTTCTTGCATATCTCCATATTATATAGAATTTATGCACCAATCGTTTGTCTTTTTATTCCTTTTTAGAAGGGCCAGTTGGAGGAAAACATCCATGGGGTTTGAACCCAAGACCCCTGGTTATGACAGTGCAACTTAACCATCCAGCAATCTCATTTTGACTCCATTTTTTTACATCAGGTAGCATCATAATGATTTGAAAAGTATCTCATCTGAATTTTTAGAGTTCAGAAACTTAATTCTACCAAGAAACCAGGATCTCAATAAGGTTAGTGATCATAAGACATTAACAAAACCAGGAAACTGAAAAAAAATATTATAGTAAATAAGTAGAAGGGTAATGAAAATATACCTTTGTGATAGGACATATGAAGATGCGGTGACCTACATTTGGGCCTTCCCTCGCGAAGGATAGTTTAGCTCTTCCAGCTCCACATGCACACATCGGATAAAGACTAATATCGGGCAAATTAGAAGTGGATGGTGACAGCGAGTCACACCACTCAAAGAATCTGCAGTTCATACCAGGCTGTTTCCCAACAAGCAATTAGAACAGAAATGGATAAAAAACACAACCAGGTGTTTGGCCACAAAGTGGAATTGAACCACTGGGCATTGTGGATCCTTTATCTCCTATTCGGATAAAGGAGGAGCTGCAACTCCATCCAAAGAGCATTACCCTTTGAAGACATGAACTTTGCAACTGTGAATGCAGCATGCTTTACAGATCTAAATCTCATATAATCCATATCCCCATCCAGTTAGTTCATATGGGGCTGATTGGACCCATACCTAGCAAGGATTATTCAAGTCCAAATCTGACGCCGAATTATTATACAACATCCAACTAGATTGGATTTGGTTGTATACGTGCATCAGAATTGAAGCCAAAGATTGCGTCCAGAGTTGCAAGGGTTCTTTTTTTTTTCCTGAAATTCGAACCCAAGATCCCTTTATCATGATAGTGTGACCTAACCATTCAGCTATCTCATTCAAACAAAATTGAAAAGGTAACCAAAGAGTTGGGCATGAGAAACGATGAGCAAAACATGAATCGAGAAAAGAGTATTAAAAAAATCATTAATGAGCAAAAAAGGGAAAAATAGGTAATTTTCAAATTGGCACATGTTTTTTTAAGCATAATCCAAGGACACCTACGTTTTTTAAAAGGAAATATTTCATTTAGGGGCCAAATTTTTATCCCTTATTCTACAAACAGGCCCCACATTTCTGAATTTCCTGATATGGGCCTCAGGTCTTCTGGAAACTGCCAAACAATGACCTACTGTATACATATCAGAATATTCAGAAACAAGAGTTTAGGAGATGGACATTACCAGAGGTTGCGATTTAGCAGTTTTCATGAACTTGTGACCCATATCAAGAAAGGCCCATTTTTTAAATTAGGGGGCAAAAAGTTGACATGAAATTTGTAAATCTCAAATATGACCTTTGAGAATTTATCTAATCACTTTTTTGCATCTTCTCTAAAGTGGATGCCTTTTCTATAAGTTGAACCAACTTCTTGTGACATCGGATGATGATGATCTAAGATTAATACATTTTAAGAATTTAGCAATCACCTTTTCTCTCTTATCCTCTAAAGTTGGATTTTTCCTTTCTATAAGTTGAATCCAATTTGTTCGGACTCGGGGGCGATGATTCTCTAAAATCAATACATTCTAAGGATAAATCAAGAACAATAAAATAAAAAATAATGAAGAAATCCACCTAATCCATCAGCCTCAAAAACCCAAGTTGGCACATAAGAAAAGAATATATTCTAGTTTTTGGAAGGTTCAAAGTAATCTCTTTGTTCTAAGTTCTAACCCATGATTGGTTCGCAGTAAAATGCATTTAATTTGACTTAAGTTTATTTTGATCTACATAAACAAAACTTTGGTGTCTTTTACAAATTATTTCAAATGTTATGACCATTTTCGAATTATGCTAAAAAATGAGGGGGCAATTTAAAATCTCAAAAAGTATTTTTTGAATGAAAAATTTCTTGAAAAAGTACATCAAACCAGTGCTTTGCTTAAATGCCTAAAACAAAGAACATAATTTCAAAAAAAAGGGTAACTTCCTGATACAGACCCATCTTTTATCTGAAATTCCATGTTAGTGACCATCATTTCTGAAATTTCTGACATGGTCCTAAGTTTTTTTGACATTAGGTACTTATTCTTACACTCACCTGCTAACCTGATTAAGTGCTTTAAAATACCAAACAAAAAAACTTTTACTTTATCCTCAAACAAATTGAGTTAAATATTTTTCAATGCTTTAGTTAAATAAATTTATCTATATGCTATCCAAAACTGAAAGGATGGGTAAGATCTATTTTTGATTTGGGCTGGAACTCCGACCCATTTTGGTTATTAGAAAGTTCTAAATATTTAAAGGTGGGTGGAGGTAAGTTCAAAAGTGTAGGAAGGGCGATCATGTTCCTTTTTAGTGAATAAAGGTAAGATAGAAATTTTAAAACGGTTGAGTCTCATGAGATTTGAACTATCATGCAATTGAGAGAATGAATCTCATTGGCATTGGCTAAACAAACATCAGAAAATGAGTGGCGAGAAATAGCCTCTCATTTGCCTTTTATAGATGAGAGTTACTTTCTCATTTAAATGAGAATCAGGAACGCAAGTAGTCTCATGTGATTCTGATTCATATGACTCCAAATCAGTCTCACCGATATCGCCAATATTTAGAAAATATCGCAATATTTTCAGTATTTCAAGGTCAACCAATGTTTTCCTGAGATACTTCTGATATTTTCAAAATATCATCATAATTGAAAATATAGCGATATATTCCTGAGATATTCAAAAACATATTCTTTTTATATTTTAAGTATTTTTTTTGTTTCTTTTATATATAAAAAACTTTTCTAGTTGTTTCTTTATATTTTTTGTAAGAAAAACACTACAAAAGCAACTATTCTTGTCTTTATTATTATTCACTATATTTTTCTTTCAATTTTTAAAGCTTTCAAGTTTTTTTTAGAGAAAAAATACTTTTTGAAAATATCTCCGAGAAAAACGGTCGCCCAGAAATTACCTTGAACGATACAGGTGACTATGCTCCAAATCAAATTTGATTTGGAATCTCATGTGGCCCAGCAAACTAAAACAAACCTAAAACATTTCATTTGTTGTGTGTGAGGGAGGTTAACTCAAGATCCTTTTTTGGCCATTGTCAGAAAAACTAGAGACTATATCAGGCATTTCAGAATAGGTAGTACACCACATGGGATTTTAGGTAAAAGGTAAGTCTGTATCAGAAAATTAATGTATTTAAAGAATTAAATCTATTTTTTTCTAACATAAAAAATAAATACTGAATCTAACAACAAATAAAGCTCAATCTAACGTTAGGAAAATGAAGGGAAATTTTCAAATACCCACCAAACATTTTGGTCTAATTCATATGCACACCAAACTTTTGAGGATTTTCAATTACCCTCGAAAGGTTTGACTCGGGTTAAGCAAATTACACAAAAATTACTAAATTAGTTGTTGTCAAGGACTTGGTTGGTTATTTAATAAAATGACCGATTTGTTCATATTATTGTTGAGATAAATGTTACTAGGAAATTTGCCCCCATTTAACCACGGCACTGATCTCTCTCTCTCCGCTTTATTTTTTGGGTCTTACACGAAGAGGTAGATATTTCATGGTGGTCCTATTGTGGGGACTGAACAATAGGACCACCATTGTCTTGGTTTTGTGCAGAACATGGCCAATCGACGAGCAATAATTGGGAAGCTTGTCCCAATCGATGGTAATGTGCAAGAGTTGACAGCAACAAGCCATCTCTCAATGACCGTTAAGATTATCCCATTAATCTTACTCTTACTACCTAAAGTTGTTAGACTGAAAAAGCTTCTGGTAACTAATATGGCTGCAAAAACTACAGCAAATGGACACCCCGTTCTTCGCAACCCCTACAAATCCTGGAGTTGGAAGTCGAAGTCCCCAGCGTCCTGTCTTCCCAACGCCAAGGAATCCAAACGCTGCCCGAATAGAAAATTGGCACAAGAACACACACACACACACACACACACACACACACACACACACACACACACACACACACACACACACACACAGAGAACTCACCTCCGTAACGGGGCACCTGTAGAACTTCCTCCAGGGGTTTCTGACCGTCTTGGAAGTCAGAACCAAACACGGGCCGCTGCCACAGCGGCACTGCTTCTCCGGAACCGAGGCGTTTCCGTTCCCATGATGGGGCGTTCTAGGGCTCTGCTTCGCCCTCGTCGGGCACTCCCGAGACCAATGCCCCGGCATCCCGCACATGAAGCATACGCCCCTCGGTGTCTCGGGAGTCCGGTTCTCGTACGAATCGGACTTCACGGGACTCGGCTCGTATCTTCCCCCATGGCTAGGGTTTAGACTAAACCCCGGACTCGATCCGGCGCTCTGATAATCCATTCCAAAACCCTAAGATCGATAAGAGATGATGGAGAACAAGGACGTAGCGAGATCGCTTCGGAAAAAATCCGTCCTCTTTTTGTTCCCTTCTATGTTTTCTTCTTCTTCTTCTTCTGGGTTTGGTTCGAAGACCGACGTTCTCAGAACCAATCGTTAGAAGCCCTAAAATCGCTCAGACGACTCGTTTTGGTAAGAGGCGGGAACCGAAAGAGCGCAAGGAGATCGACGAGAGATCGAGCGAAAAAAACTTTCTCCGCTTCCTCTCTTTTCCGCGTTTTTTCCCCTTGCGCGACACCGTTGTTCGGCGAGTTATCTCGGAATTCTCAGCTTCAACAAATGGAGATCAAACGAGAGGGAAACAGAGGAGCGAAACCAGCAAGAAGAAGAGAAAGAAGACAAGGAGAATTTCCTTGTCAGCGATTCACCTGAGGGAACACGGATCCCATCATTTACATTCAATCCTAGCCATCCACCCACCCTATTTCAAATGATGGGATCGGGGTTCACTTACAATGGGAAGGGTACGGACAGAACGAGAAGAATCTCGACGCCTGGTCCGGAAACCATACCCAGATCCTATAAGGTTTACATGGAAAATTTATTTATTTATTCAACTTATTTTACTTAAAAAATTACAGACCTAAGTCAAAACTCGGGTCGGGTCCAGTTCGGCATGAAATTTAACAAATCATACTCGGCTCCACGTATTAATCGGACCCTTTGAGTTTGACCCGGATTTTAGTCAGACCACCTTGTTTATCACCAAACCTTGACGACCTTACAAGGTTTGTCTCGATCAAACCCAACACATTGACACACCCTACTTTTATCTTCTGCACCTACAACCAACACTCAATGTAAGACCCGAGATTGGATGTTCAGCCATTTCTCCTACTGTTTGCATAAGACGTTGTTTAAATCAACCCAGAAATTTGAAAAGTCTGCATGTTTTTGGAAGCATGGTTCTCTGCCCGTGCGCATGTGTGCATGCACATAGTGAATAACACTATAACAGGCTCAACTGTGAACTTCAAATACCTTACAGATATTTGTAATGCATTCTCATGCTCTTTGCATAGAATTCTAATATATTTAGGGAGCATTTTTTTCAATAGTCATTTTGCATTCATGTCAGGATCATGTTTTTTTCTAGTACAACTACAATCAGTAACCAAATTTCTTTTGAAATTAATGACAATGTTTAGGCAATCTCAATATCATATCATGCAAATTCCAATTCAAAAAATAGAATAGCAACTGCACTATCTGATGCATTGAACTTGGTACAAGGAAATCTTCCAGATCTCAAATGTAAGTCAACTACAAGATAAGCATGTGAATAAAATATAAGCAGATGATGACCACCATCATTGTTGATTCATGTGCCCTGTTTATCAAAGTGTTATCAATCTTGAAATCCATATGGTAATTGCAAGAACAAGCTTTCAATATCATAGCCTATGTACCTGTTGGAAACCACACAAGGGTTTCACGATTTTGTAAATTTAGATTTCTTGTCCAGGCATCACATGCCCTTAAAGCTGCAAATAAAATTTTGAGGGAATCCAAAATTATTCTTGTTGATTATACAACATAGCACATGCACAGCAATAATTAGAAAATAAAAAATCAAATACCAAAATATCAATAACTGGAAGGTTGATTAACTGAGAAAAGTGACTTGTCAATAACTCACAATATTAGAGAGGGGAGTAAGTCACAGTATTGAAGAGAAAATTAGAATCTTTAACCTTTTCTTTTTTCATTTCCTCTTTTCATGTGACTTTTACCAGAAAGCCTTTGTAATATGAGCATTCAGTCATTATAGCTTCATGTCTAATAAATATGTCAAAACTTGATATAGTCGGTTTCTTAGTTGGTTGTTGCTGTGTATCAGATCCGGACTTTCAGCAGGTTGTGTTCGGGTGTGATTGTACCTGCGTTTTGAATCAAGTCCATTATTTTATCCCATGGCTGAAACACAGAAGTCGGATATGAAGTCCGAAACAGTGGCTGATTATAACGCCTTTGCAAACCCATTTTCGTATGGATCATCGGTAAAATTGGATGAGACCAACTATGCTAGATGGTCTCGTACATTCATGATGTCTGTATCAAGGCATCGTAGAAAACATATTTTGTTGGAAAATGAGCTAAAAGATAAAACTGGAAAGTATGCTACATGGGAAGAGGACAATGATATTGTCATGTCATGGATTATGAAAAGTGTGCAACCTCACATAGCCGATGGGCTTATTTATTACACCGTCGCAAAACAAATGTGGGATAATTTACAAGATGCTTACTCTCTAGAAACTAATGTTAGTCGGATTCTTCAAGTAGAGCAAGAGATTTATAAATTGCAACAAGGAGAGCAAACTCTAGCCCAGTACTATGCCTCTGTGAAGGCAGCCTTTGAGAGGCTAAACGCACATAGACCACTGTGCTGTGACAAACAAAAACTATATCAGGAGCACACCATGGTTGCACGATTTCTTACTGGCTTGTCAGCTGAATTCTCAGTTGCTAAAGTTCAGATGTTGACAGGCTCAGATGTTCCCACTCTTGCTGAGGCATATAATCGACTAAGTAGGCTTGCCATGTCCCTTCCTTCATCCCAATCGGAATCACAATCTTCTGCTCTGTCTGTTTCCTATGGTCGAGGCAGAGGTTTTATTCCTAATACTCGAGGTCGTGGACGTGGTCGAGGCATAGGAGGACGAAGTAAGCTCCAGTGTACCTACTGCGGGAGATTTGGGCATTTAGAAGATAGATGCTTTGACAAGAATGGAAGACCTCCTGCACCTTCAGCTAAAGTTGTTCTTACGGCTCAAGTTGCTAAACCCGAGTCTCCCGTTGTTCCTCCTAGTGATTCAGTTACTCTTACTCGTGCTGAGTATGATGATTTGATGGCACATCGTTCCTCTGTGGCTGATGTTGCATGTTCTGCAGGTGATGGATTAAATTCTCAAGGTAGTCGGTGGATTATTGATTCAGGGGCATCTAGGCATTTGTGTGGAAATGAATGTGATTTTTCATTTTTGAATAGTGTTGCTAACCATAAAAAGGTAGTTCTTGCCGATGGAAGTTCTTCTCCCATTGTGGGCCAGAGAAATATCTCCATTTCTCCTACTCTTCAGTTATCAAATGTTCTTCATGCCCCTTCATTCCCTCAAAATTTGTTATCTGTTAGTCGTGTTGCAAAATAATTGAATTGTAGAGTAATATTTGATCCTACTTGTTGCACTTTTCAGGACTTGCTGACGGGGAAGACGATTGGTGGAGGCTACGAGGAAGGTGGAGTCTATTATCTACACCAACCTGTTGGCTCTGTTCATTCGGCAGTTGAGTCATCCTCTAGTCCGCTGCTTTGGCATCATCGTCTTGGTCATCTTCCATTACTCAAATTGCGTAGAGTTATTCCCCATATCTCGCCGTCCTCTACTCTGCTGTGTGAAGCATGTCAGCTTGGAAAGCATCATAGGAGTTCATTTTCTTCTAGTCAGAGTCCTTCAAGTCAAAATTTATTTGATCTTCTTCATGTGGATGTTTGGGGTCCAAGTAGAATCTCTAGTCGTTCTAAGTGTCGTTATTATTTAGTCATTGTCGATGATTTTTCCAGATTATCTTGGGTATTCTTGTTAAAAGATACGGCTGAAGCCCCATTTATTCTTAAGTCTTTGATTATTGAAATAAAAACTCAGTTTAATTCTTGCGTCAAATTAGTTCGCACTGACAATGCTCTTGAATTCAAATCCTCTGAATTATTACAATTTTACAAAAATCTTGGAATCCAAACTCAAACTTCCTGTCCTCATACCTCTCAACAAAATGGAGTAGCGGAGCGCAGGCATAGGCACATTTTAAACGTTGCCCGTTGCCTCATGATTCAGTCTAATATGCTTGCGCCTTACTGGGGAGATGCAGTTCTAGCTGCGGGATACCTAATAAATCGTATGCCTTCAACATCTGTGGGGGATCGTATTCCCATTCAAATTCTTAGTCCTGAAGCTCCACTGTTCCCTATCTCTCCAAAGGTGTTTGGTTGTGTGTGCTCCGTTCATAAACTTGATCCCAACAAAGATAAATTGTCACCCAAATCTATAAAATGTGTTTTTGTTGGGTACCCCAAACATAAAAAAGGATATCGTTGTTATGATCCCATTTCCCAGAGAGAGTATGTCAGTGCGGACGTTTCATTTTTTGAGTCTATCCCATATTTTTCTAGTACCTCTCCAAGATTACATGCTAGCCAAGGTGACTCCTTTCCTCTTCCCATCCCTCCATTTTCGCTGGAATTTGTCTGTCTTGAGCCTCTCGTTCCAAGCCCGGTTCCATCACGTTACAAAAATCCTCCTATGGTGTACACACATCGAGCTCCACCCAACTCTGTGCCTTTGCCATCTGCTTCTCCAGAGGTAAGTGTTCCTGACCCTACTGACGAGCCTATTGTTGATGGTGATTTACCTATTGCTCTTCGAAAAGAGAAAAGGCAATGTACTCTTCATCCTATTTCTCAGTTTGTTTCTGAGGCCAGACACGGTGCAAATATGAAGAATTTTGTATTAGCCTTATCTGCTACTTTAGTCCCTCTCAATCATCATCAAGCTCTTCTGGATCCCAAATGGGTGAAGGCCATGCAGGATAAAAATGGATGCACTGCTTTCTCGGTGAACATGGGACTTAATTGATCCTCTGCATGAGGCTGATATTGTTGGTTGTAAATGGGTCTATACTATTAAGTATAACTCATATGGATCGATTGAAAGGTTTAAAGCCCGGCTGGTTGCAAAAGGCTATACTCAGACTTATGGGGTGGATTTCTTTGAAACATTTTCTCCTGTTGCTCGTCTTGGGACTATTCATCTTGTTTTGTCAGTCGCCGTGCACCATGGTTGGTCTCTCTGTCAGCTTGATGTGAAAAATGTCTTTCTATATGGAGACTTGGAAGAGACAGTTTACATGCAGCAACCCCTAGGGTTCGAGATTCAGGGGGAGTGTCAGAAGGTTTGCAAGTTGAACAAGGCAATCTATGGTCTCAAGCAGAGTCCTCGTGCGTGGTTCTCCAAGATGGCTGAGGTCATGTCAGCATTTGGGTTTGTTCGATCTGCCTCAGATCACTCTCTTTTTATTAAAAAGACTGGTACAAGGATTGTGGTTATGGTAGTATATGTTGATGATATTATACTCACAGGTAGCAGTGAAACAGACATCTCGGAAACCAAGTCCCACTTGCAGAAACACTTTGTAACTAAGGATCTGGGACAACTCAGATATTTTTTGGGCATAGAGGTTACAAGGAGTAAAGAAGGATTGATTTTGTCACAACGGAAATATGTATTGGACTTGCTGAAGGAGACAGGGATGTTAGGTACCAAACCTGCAAGGATTCCTATGGATCCTAAGGCTCACCTGTTTGATGAAAAATCAGAGTATGTGAAAAATAGCAGTTATCGTTCCTTAGTTGGCAAGCTATTATATGTGACTGTAACTAGACCGGATATATCTTTAGCCGTGAGCAAGATAAGTCAGTTTATGGACAAACCTACAAAGGCTCATTGGGAGGCTGCAATGATGATCCTTAAATATCTAAAGTTATCCCCTGGCAAAGGACTATGGTTTAGACAAAATCCCTTTCTAGATGTTATTGCCTACTCTGATGCGGATTATGCAGGGTCGGTTGTTGACAGAAAATCAACAACAAGATTCTGTGTGTTTGTTTGAGGGAATCTGGTTACTTGGAGAAGTAAGAAACAAACTGTTGTTGCTAGGTCGAGTGCTGAGTCAGAGTATCGGGCTATGGCTCAGACTGCTGCAGAAATGATGTGGGTTAAATCTGTGTTGACTGATCTCCATGTAAAAGTCTCATTACCTATGGAGAAGATCTGTGATAATAGAGTTGCTACTTATATTGCTAATAACCCAGTGTTTCATGAGAGGACAAAGCACATTGAAGTGGATTTTCACTATGTACGTGACTTGGTACAAACTGGGAACATCTGTACCAAGCACGTATCTTAAGAAAACCAAATTACTGATGTTTTCACAAAACCCCTAGCCAGTTCAAGTTTTTCAAAGTGTTGTGACAAGCTGAACATCATTGCTATATATGCTCCAGCTTGAGGGGGAGTGTTGAGAAACTGTACGGGGTAGTCTCATAATTATTTAATAGTTTGGGTATATCGTATTTCCTCATTATAGCTAAGGGTATTTTTGTACATGTATGTTTTTGTCTAATCTCTCTATTTAAGTGAGATTAGACCTAATGGAAATTAACGATTTTCTCTCTCCCTCTTCTGATTTGCGTAAAACCCTAGTTGTCTTCAACAATGACCATAAACTGAATTTCATGACATCACGTTAAATGAAAAAAGGGACTTCAATTCACTTACGAGGAGGACAAATTTGAGCTCAAACTCTTTTATGAAGCGAGGAAATCGATTGAATTCCAGTTATGTTTGCTAAAAAATTGCATAATCACCCAAAACTATGGCTCTACCTAAAGTTTTTGATGGATCCCAAAATAATTTTTTTATGATTTTGTGACACCTAAAAGTAACAGGAAAGTCTATCCATAACTATAAGAAAGTCTATCCATAACTATAAGAAAAATCATATGGTGACAACGGGTCCATTGAATGCCCTTACTACTATAAAAAATATCTCCTATCTACACATTGACAAGTCTTAAGAAACTGATTGTTGTAACACGTCATAATGAGAACCTGTATGTCATGAAAGCCAAAAAAAAATAACAGCAACCCTTGTACAAAATTCCAATCCACTGGATCATAGACATTGGCTAGGTTGGTCTTAAGCAAGAAACATGAAGATTTTTTTATAATTTAAAGAATCGATTGAATGTTTCGCCATTTTAAAAGAACAGGTTGATTGTGAAAAATAATTCTGTTAAGAATTGCTTTCATATGAGTTACTATAATTTTGGTAATGAACTTGTAAACAAAATTACAGACTAATGGGCCTAAAGTTCTTAAAATTAAAAGCACCCAACTTTTTTGAAATCGAAACCATGTGAATAGAATTCATCAAGAATGAAAGAAGTTTGTCACTACCTTAGACACCTCCTCGCCAATAATATCCCAAAATGCACAATAAAATGATCTCGACAATACGCCTGGACCTGGTGCGCTTTCAGCCTTTGTATATTAAAACTTACTAAATAATGCTCCTACTTGTCATAGCTTGTCAAGTGACGTTTAGACATGAACTTGTTCATGGCTTCTTCTTAGCAAGCTGGGGTTAGGCAGGCCCCATCAGTTATACAACCATACCATTGGGATTTGAACTTGCAACGTTCCAACAAAAGGTAACGTGCACTCACTGCTCCTAACAGACAACTGGAGACTCCGTTGGTAATCTAGTCACATAGCTTCTACCAAAGGATTCAGACAACTAATTTTCCGTTTTCTTTATTTTTTCTTTTTTTTAATAGCTACCAGCCACATGTCTAACTTGAGATCCGTTGGTTAAAATACTCTCCTATAGATGCGAAGTTATCTTATGCAACCAGGCTTTTTTATTTCATAAGATCGGCCATTTTAACCAATTCAGAACAATTAACTTGAGAAACGGAACCGGCCGATTCACCTAAATCGTTGGCCAAACGATTCAGGGCCAATACTGACAACATTGGTCCTGAGCATTTGTGTGCTTAGAGACCAAGGGGGCTCCGCTTATTGGTAGGAGCAGCTAGTGCACGTCACCTTGTATTGGGACGTTGCAAGTTTAAAACCCACTGGTATAGTTGTATAACTGGAAGGGGTCTGCCTAAACACAATGTTGTCATTATAAGTATCATATATCAGTAGAAAATCGATGGATACTGACTTTTTTTTAAAGACAAGTTGGGGGTTAGACAGACTCCTACCAGTTATACAACTATACCATTGGGTTTTGAACCGGCAACGTCGCAACACAAAGTGACCTTAACATGGTACATGGCATTATGAATGGTCAATGACACTTCCATATTTCATCTAGTCGTACATGGCATTATGAATGCCTTTCTTATTGTTTTGTCATACAGGGATAGGTTTGTGTTTTTACCCTGTCACCGAGTACCATTCTAATTTCGCTCAATTCATTCGGTCAATCTCTAACAATATCGATCACCCATGTACGTGTTGGTTAATATCATACCGTGCCATCCATATTTTCAACCTTGTTCTTGTTGACCACAACGCCTTGTATACCTCAACATAGATATCTATTTCAAGGGAAACTTTCTCTTCTTACCCCCACCATCGTGAAGTCCTTGTTGGAGACAATAGACGTGAAGTCCTTGTTGGAGACAATAGACCTGCTTAGTTCGCTAATGATAATTAAAGTTGGTAAAAACCCACAAACATCATATAGTTAGAGTTACAACGACAATAAGTAATTGAACATCGTATCTTGTCACTCACACTTTCAAATTCCATCCGGTTGAAGATGGCACTATGAATGGCTTTATGTTGATTTCTCATATAAGGATAGGTTCGTCTTTTTACACTACCACCATAAGGTTAGGTTTGTCAATGTCTTGTTGCTTAAAATCATATTGTGTCATCAGCATTTTCATAATTGTTCTTGCTGCAGACAATTTTGGTCGTGGTGAAGATGACATCATGAATACCCTATCATTGTTTTCTCACACAGGGGTACGTTTGTATTTCTACCCCGCCTCCGTGTAGCCAACTTATTTATCTTATTTCGCCTGGTAAATCACTAACTACAGCGATCACCAAGAGATTTGTTCTCGAACATCATCCCCGATCATGTAGGTTTCCAATTTCTCATACTGAACATTGTCACTCACAGTTTCATATTTCATCCTGTTGAAGATGGCATTATGAATGTCTTGTTGTTTTCTCACATAAGGGTAGGTTTGTCATTCTACCCCGCCTTCGTGTAGCTCTCCTATTTTTTTTTATTTCATAAGGTCAAGCTCTTATTGTAGCCATCACCAGAGTACTAGTCGCTCAACATCTTATCATGAGATTCACACTTCCAATGAACATCTTATCTTGTGATTCACACATCCACACGATCTTGTTGAACACAACATCACGTATGCATCAACATACATATTTATTTCAGGGGTAGTTTAGTCTTCCTATACCTCCACTCCGTAGTCGTGGTATTTATATATTTCCGCAGACCCTTTTTTCATGCAACTTATTATAAAAGTACTTATTAGAATCGAAAGTCACACACAATTCGCATTACCAAATTAAAGTATGCTCACAACCCACATGGTTTATGTTCTTAGAGTTTCATTGATTATAACTAACAGAACAATGTGTCTTGTCGCACAATTTCAGATTTCATCCACAGAACAACGTGTCTTATCACACACAATTTCACATTCCGTTTTGTTGAAGATGACATCATAAATACCCTATTATTGTTTTCTCACACAGGGGTACATTTGTCTTTCTAGCCTACCTTCGAGTAGCCACCTTATTTCTCTCATTTCACCCGGTTAGTCACTAACAGCAGCCATCACCAAAATACTTGTTTTCGAACATCATCTCCTATCATTCACACTTTTACGCTTTATCTTGTAGAACATGACGTCACCCAATACTTGTTGCCTTGTTATTGCGTTGTCATACCGGGATACGTTTGTCTTCTTACCCTGCTAACATGTAGCTTTCCAATTTCTCAAATTTCATCGGGTCAATCTTTAACAATATCCAACAACCACGTAATTGTTGTTTAACATTATATTATGTCATCCACATTTTCAAACTGGTTCTTACTGACCACAACACCATGTATACATCAAAATAGAAATCTACTTTTGGGGTAGTTTTGTCTTTTTGCCCAAACCATCGTGTAGTCCTTGTTACAGACGAGAGACCCTGGAGGTTCGCTAACGATAATTAAAGTTTGGTGAAAACCCACAAACATTATATAGTTAAAGTGTTAAGGATAATAACTAATTGAACATCCTATCTTGAGACTCACTGCTTCATATTCCATCTTGTTGAAGATAGAATTATGAATGTTTTATTGTTGTTTTCTCATGTAAGGATTTGTATACCCGGCCATCATGTAGATCTCTTATTTTTTTTATTTCATATGGTCATCATCTTATTGTACTCATCATGAGAGTACTAGTTGTGGAACATCATACCTTGTGAGTAAGAATTCCACATGATCTTGTTGAACACAACACCATGTATACATCAACATATATATCTATTTCAAGGGTATTTTTGTCGTCCTACCCCTCCACTTTGTAGTCGTGGTATTTATAACTTTCTGCAGACCGTTTACTAATAAAACTTATTATAAAAGTACTTGTTGAAGTCGAAAGTCTCACTCAATTCGCACAACCCGATTAAAGTATGTTCAAAACCCACAGAGGTTATGTTGTTAGAGTTTTATTGATTATAACTTACAGAACATTGTTTCTTGTCACACAATTTCACATTTCGTCAATAGAACATCGTGTCTTGTCACACAAAATTCAACATTCTGTCTTGTTAAAGATCATATCGTCAATACCCTATCATTGTTTTCTCATATAAGGGTATGTTTGTCTTTCTACACCGCATTCGTGTAACCACCTTATTCCTCTCATTTCGCCTGGTCAATCGCTAACAACAGTCATCACCAAAATACTTGTTCTCAAACTTCATCTCCAATCATTCACACTTTTACGCTTTATCTTGTTGAACATGGCATCATATAAACATCAGCATCCTTTTTGACTTTGGGGGTAGTTTTGTGTTTATACCCCACCAGTGTGTAGACTTGTTATTTATCACTTTTTGCATACTAGTCATCGATAAAAGTACTCGTTGGAAATGATCGCATCAAAATTAAAGTATCGAGAATACCCACATGCATTATATTGTTAAAGTTTCAAGTTATAGGTAACTGAACATCGTACCTTGTCAGTGACACTTTCACATTTCATCTTGTTGTACATGGGATTATGAATGCCTTCCATAATGTTTTGTCATACACGAATAGGTTTGTCTTTTTACCCTGCCATCGTGTACTTTTCCAATTTCTCTGATTTCTTGTGATCAATCTCTAACAATATTCATCACCAACGTACGTGTTGCTTAACATCATATCATGTAATCCACATTTTCAAACATGTTCTTGTTGACAACAAAGCCTTGTATACATCGAAATAGATATCTACTTGAGGGATAGTTTTGTCTTTTTGCACTCACTATCGTGAAGTCCTTGTTGGAAACGATAGACCCGCCTAGTTCCCTATTGAAAATTAAAATTTGGTGAAAACCCACAAACATCGTTTAGTTAAAGTCACAAGGATAATAAGTAATTTATCATTGTATCCTGTCACACATTTTCATATTCCATATGATTGGAGATAGCACTATGAATGACTTCTTATTTTTTCATGTAATGATAGGTTTGTCTTTTTACACCACCACCATAAGGGTAGGTTTGTTTACCTACACCACCAATTGCCTTGTTGGTTAATATCATATTGTGTCATCCATATTTTCAAACTTGTTCTTGTTGATCACAACACCGTGTATACATAAATAAAGAAATCAAATTCAGGGGTAGTTTTGTCTTTTTACCTCGACCATCGTATAGCCCTTGTTGGAGACGAGAGACCCGTTAGGTTTGCAAATGATAATTAAAGTTTAGTGAAAACCCACAAACATTATATAGTTAATGATTTAAGGACAATAACTAAATGAACATCGTATCGTGTCACTCACAGTTTCATATTCCATCTTGTTGAAGATGGCATTATGAATGTCTTGTTGTTTTCTCACGTTAGGGTAGGTTTGTCTTTCTACACCATCATCGTGTTGCTCTCCTATTTTTCTTATTTCATATGGACAAGCTTTTATTTTAGACATCACGAGAGTACTAATTATTGAACATCTTATCTTTTCATTCACACTTCCACACCATCTTGTTCAACACACCATCTATGCATCAACACAAATATTTATTTCACGGGTAGTTTTGTATTCCTACCCAAAAACAGTGTAGTCGTGGTATTTATATCTTTTCGCAGACCCTTTTCTCGTGCAACTTATAATAAAAGTACTTGTTGGAGTCGAAAGTCCCACTAAATTCGCATTACTAAATTAAAATATGGTCAAAACCCACAAGTGTTAAGTAGTTAGAGTTTGATTAATTATAACTAACAGAACAATGTGTCTCGTCACACACAAATTCACATTTTTAAACAGAACATCGTATCTTGTCACATACAATTTAACATTACGTCTTGTTCAAGATCACATCATGAATACCCTATCATTGTTTTCTCACAAGGAGGTACGTTTGTTTGTCTACCCCGCCTTCGTGCAACCACCTTATTCTTCTCATGTCACCTGGTCAATCACCAAAAGGGACCATCACCAAAATACTTGTTCACGAACATCATCACCTACCATTCACACTTTTACGCTTTATATTGTTGTGCATGGCATCATGCAAGCATCAACATCCTTTTTCAGTTCGGGGCTGGTTCTGTGTTTCTACCCCACCGATGTGTAGGCTTGTTACTAATTACTTTTCGCATGTTTTTTCGCATATTAGCCATCAATAAAAGTACTCGTTGAAAATGATCGCAACAAAATTAAGTATGGAGAATACCCACATGCGTTATATTGTTAGAGTTTCAAGTTATAGTAACAGAACATCGTACCTTGTCAATGACACTTTCACATTTCATCTTGTTGTACATGGGATTATAAATGCCTTTCATATTGTTTTGTCATACAAGGATAGGTTTGTCTTTTTACCCTGGCACCATGTACCATTTTAATTTCACTCAATTGATTCGGTCAAACTCTAACAATATACATCACCAACGTACGTGTTGGTCAACATCATATTGTGCCATCCATATTTTCAAATTTCTCTCATTTCATCTTATCAATCTCTAACAATATTCATCACCAACGTACGTGTTGCTTAACAACATATCGTGTCATGGACATTTTCAAACTTTTTGTTGTTAGAGTTTCAATGATTATAACTATTAGAACATTGTCTTGCCATGCCCAATTTCATATTCCGTCAACAAAACATTGTGTCTTGTCACACACAATTTTACATTCCGTCTTCTTGAAAATGACATCATGAATGCCCTATCATTCTTTTCTGACACAGGGCTATGTTTGTCTTTCTACCCCACCTTTCATTTAGATACCTTATTTCTCTTGTTTCGCTAGGTCAATCACTAACAACACCCATCACCAAAATACTTGTTCTTGAACATCAACTCCTATCATTTTATCGTGTCACCCACATTCTCAGACTTGTTCTTACTAACCACAACACGATGTATACATCGAAATAGAAATCTACTTCAGGGGTAGTTTTATCATTTTACACCAACAATCGTTTAGTCCTGGTTTGAGATGAGAGACCCTCGAGGTTTCACTAATAATAATTAAAGTTTGGTGAAAACCCACAACCAGTATATAGTTAAAGTGTTAAGGATAATAACTAATTGAACATCCTATCTTGACACTGAGAGTTTCATATTCCATCTTTTTGAAGATTAGAATTAGGAATGTCTTGTTGTTGTTTTTCTCATGTAAGGGTAGATTTGTCTTTCTACCCCGCCATTGTGTAGCTCTCTTATTTTTTTTATTTCACATGGTCAAGATCTTATTGTAGACAAGACCAGAGAAATAGTCGTTGAACATCCTATCGAGTGATTCACACTTCCTCACAATCCTGTTCAACACGACACCAAGTATACATCAACATACATATGTATTTCACGGGTAGATTCGTCTTCCCACCCCTCCACTGTGTAGTCATGATATTTATATCTTTTCGCAGACCCTTTTCTCGAGAAACTTATTATAAAAGTACTTTTGGAGTCGAAAGCCCAACTCAATTCTCACTACCAGATTAAAGTATACTCAAAACCCACATGGGTTATGTTGTTAGAGTTTCATTGATTAAAACTAACTAAACATTGTGTCTTGTCATACACAATTTCACATTCCGTCATCTGAACATCCTGACCTGTCACACAATTTTACATTCCATCTTGTTGAAGATGGCATCATGAATACCCTATCATTATTTTCTCACAAAGGGGTATGTTTGTCTTTCTACTCTACCTTCGTGTAACCACTTTATTTCTCCCATTTCGATCGGTCAACCACCAACAACAACCATCCAACACAATCTCCTACCATTCACACTTGAACGTTTTATCTTGTTGAATATGGTGTCAAATAAACATCAACATCCATTTTCAGTTCGAGGGTAGTTTTGTGTTTCTACCCCATTGATGTGTAGACTTGCTATTTATTACTTTTCACATGTTTTTTCCATACCAGCCATCAATAAAAGTACTTGTTGGAAACGATCCCATCTAAATTAAAGTATGGTGAATACCCCCATGGGTATTGTCGCTAGAAATTCAATGATTATAAGTAACAGAACAATGTGTATTGTCACACAATTTCACATCCAGTCAACAGAACAACGTGCCTTGTAACACACAATTTAACATTCCGTCTGGCTGAAGATGACATCATGAATACCCTATCATTGTTTTCTTGCATAGGGTTACGTTTGTCTTTCAACCCGCCTTCGTGTAGCCACTTTATTCTTCCCATTTCACCTGATCAATCACCAAAAGGGACCATCACCAAAATACTTGTTCACGAACATCATCCCCTATCATTCACACTTTTACGCTTTATCTTGTTGAACATGGCATTATGTAAACATCAGCATCCTTTTTCAGTTCGGGAGTGGTTTTGTCTTTTTACCCCACCGATGTGTAGACTTGTTATTTATTACTTTTCGCATGTTTTTTCGGATACTAGCCATCAATAAAAGCACTCGTTGGAAACGACTGCATCAAAATTAAAGTATGGTGAATACCCACATGCATTATATTGTTAGAGTTTCAAGTTATAGGTAACTGAACATCGTACCTTGTCAATGACACTTCCAAATTTCATCTTGTTGTACATGGAATTATGAAGAACTTTCTTGATGTTATATCATATAGGGATAGGTTTGGCTTTTTACCCTAGCACCGTATACTATTCCAATTTCTTTCATTTCATCTGATCAATCTCTAACAATATTCATCACCAACATACGTCTTCCTTAACATCACATCGTGTCATCCACATTTTCAAACTTGTTCTTGTTGACCACAATGCCTTGTATACATCGAAATAGATATCTACATTAGAGGTAGTTTTGTCTTTTTACCCTCACTATCGTAAAGTCCCTGTTGGAGACGAGAGACCCACTAGGTTCGATAATGATAATTAAAGTTTACTGAAAACGCACAAATATTATATAGTTAAAGTTTTAAGGACAATAACTAAATGAACATCGTATCTTGTCACTTAGTTTAATATTCCATCTTGTTGAAGAAGGCATTATGATTGTCTTGTTGTTTTACCACGTAAGGGTACGTTTGTCTTTCTACCCCGCTATCGTGTAGCTCTCTTATTTTACTTATTTCATATGGACAAGCTCTTATTGTAGCCATCACGAGAGTACTAGCTGTTGAACGCCTTATCTTCTGATTCACACATCCACACCATCTTATTGAACACGACACCATCTATGCATCAACATATATATTTATTTAAAGGGTAGTTTTGTCTTCCAACCTAAAATTCTGTAGTCGTGGTATTCATATTTTTTCGCAGACCCTTTCGTCATGGAACTTATAAAAAAAGCACTTCATCGAGTCGAAAACCACACTCAATTTACATTAAGAAATTAAAATATGCTTTAAAAGCCACGTGTTATGTTGTTAGAGTTCAAGTAATAATAAATACACAACAATGTCTTGTCATACATAATTTCACATTCCATCAACAAAACATTGTGTCTTGTCACACACAAATTTCACATTCCGTCTTGTTGAAGATGGCATCATAAATACCCTATCATTGTATTCTCACACAATACTACATTTGTCTTTCTACCCCACCTTCGTGCAGATACCTTATTTCGCTCGTTTCCCCCGGTCAATCACTAACAGCAACCATCACCAAAATACTTGTTCTCGAACATCAACTCCTATCATTCACACTTTTACGCTTTATCTTGTTGAACATGGCATCACCCAATAATTTTTGCCTTGCTATTGTCTTGTCATACCGAGATAGGTTTGTCTTCTTACCCTACCAACGTATAGCTTTTCAATTTCTCTCATTTCATCAAATCAATCTTTAACAATATCCATCAACCACGGAATTGTTGCTTAACATTATATCATGTCATCCACATTTTCAAACTTTTTCTTATTGACCACTACACCATGTATACATCGACATAAAAATCAAATTCACGAGAAGTTTTGTCTTTTTACCCCGACCATCGTATAGTCTTAGTCGAAGACGAGAGACCCGCTAGATTCTCGAATTATAATTAAAGTTTAGTAAAAACCCACAAACATTATATAGTTAAAGTGTTAACGATAATAACTAATTGAACATCATATCTTGACACTCATAGTTTCATATTCGATATGGTTGAAGATAGAACTAGATATGTCTTTCTACCCCACGATCGTGTAGCTCTCTTATTTTTTTTATTTCTTATGGTCAAGCTCATATTATAGACATGACCAGAAAAATAGTCGTTGTACATGGGATTATGAATGCCTTCCTTAATGTTTTGTCATACACGGATAGGTTTGTCTTTTTACCCTGCCATCGTGTACTTTTCCAATTTCTCTGATTTTATGTGATCAATCTCTAACAATATTCATCACCAACGTACGTGTTGCTTAACATCATATCGTGTAATCCACATTTTCAAACTTGTTCTTGTTAACATCATATCGTGTATACATCGAAATAGATATCTACTGAGGGATAGTGTCATTCAACGTACGTGTTCGCTAATGATAATTAAAATTCGCTGAAAATCCACAAACAATGTTTGGTTAGAGTTAGAAGGATAATAAGTAACTGAACATCGTAACTTATCCCACAATTTCATATTCCATCTGGTAGAAGATGGCACTATGAATGACTTGTTATTTTTTCAAGTGATGATAGGTTTATCTTTTACACCACCACCATAAGGGTAAGATTGTCTTTCTACACCACCAATGTTCTTGTTGGTTAATATTATATTGTGTCATCAACATTTTCAAACTTGTTCTTGTCATCATGAAAATACTTGTTCTCGAACATCATCTTCTATCATTCATACTTTTACGCTTTATCTTGTTAAACATGGCCTCATATAAACATCAACATCCTTTTTTTAGTTTGGTTGTAGTTTTGTGTTTTTACCCCACCGGTGTGTACACTTTCTATTTCTCACTTTTGCATACTGGCCATCAATAAAAGTACTCCATGGAAACGATCACATCAAAATTAAAGTATGGTGAATGCCAACATGCGTTATATTCTTAGAGGTTCAAGTTATAGGTAACCGAACACCGTACCTTGTCAATGACACTTCCACATTTTATCTTGTTGTACATGGGATTATGAATGTCTTTCTTATTGTTTTAACATACAGGGATAGGTTTGTCTTTTTACACTACCACCGTATACTTTTCTAATTTCTCTTAATTCATCCCATCAATCTCTAACAAAATTAACCACCAACGTAAATCTTGATTAACATCATATCGTGTCATCCAAATTTTCAAACTAGTTCTTGTTGACCACAATGCCTTTCGAAATAGATATCTACTTTAGAGGTAGTTTTGTCTTTTTACGGTCACTATCGTGAAGTCCCTGTTGGAGACGATAGACCCCTTAGTTCGCTAATGATTATTAAAATTTGGTGAAAACCTACAAACATCATTTTGTTAGAGTTACAAGGATAATAAATAAATGAACATCGTATCTTGTCACACATTTTCATATTTCATCTGGTTGAAGATGACACTATGAATGACTTATTATTTTTTCATGTAATGATAGGTTTGTCTTTTTACACCACCACCATAAGGGTAGGTTTGTCTTTCTACACCACCAATGTTCTTGTTGGTTAATATCTTATTGTGTCATTCACATTTTCAAACTTGTTCTTGTTGAACACAACACCATGTATACATCGACATAGAAATCAAATTCAAGGGTAGTTCTGTCTTTTTAGACCGACCATCGTATAGTCCTTGTTGGAGACGAGAGACCCGCTAGGTTCGCTAATGATAATTAAAGTTTAGTGAAAACCCACAAATATTATATAGTTAAAGTTTTAAGGACAATAACTAAATGAACATTGTATCTTGTCACTCACAATTTAATATTTCATCTTGTTGAAGAAGACATTATGAATGTCTTGTTGTTTTATCACGTAAGGGTAGGTTTGTCTTTCTACCCCACCATCGTATAGCTCTCCTATTTTACTTATATCATATGGACAAGCTCTTATTGTAGCCATCACGAGAGCACAAGTTGTTGAACATATCTTCTGATTCACACATTCACACCATCTTGTTGAACATGACACCATCTATGCATCCACATACATATTTATTTCAAGGGTAGTTTTGTCTTCTTACCCCAAAACTATGTAATTGTGGTATTTATATGTTTTCGCAGACCCTTTTCTCATGCAACTTATAATAAAAGTACTTGTTGGAGTCGAAAATCCCACTCAATTTGTATTACCAAATTAAAATATGCTCAAATCCCACGTGTAATGTTGTTAGACTTCAATTGATTATAACTAACAGAACAATGTCTTGGCATATACAATTTCACATACCATCAACAAAACATTGTGCCTTATCACACACAATTTCACATTCCGCCTTGTTGAAGATGACATCATGAATACCCTATCATTGTTTTCTCACACAAGACTACATTTGTCTTTCTACCCCACCTTCGTGTAGATACCTTATTTCACTCATTTCGCACAGTCAATCACTAACAGCAGCCATCACCAAAATACTTGGTCTCGAATATCAACTCCTATCATTCACACTTTTACGCTTTATCTTGTTGAACACGGCGTCACCCAATAATTGTTGCCTTGTTATTGTGTTGTCATACCTGCATAGGTTTGTCTTCTTACCCTGCCAACGTGTAGCTTTCCAATTTCTCACATTTCATCAGGTTGATCTTTAATAATACCCATGAACCACGGAATTGTGGCTTAACATTATATCATGTCATCCACATTTTCAAACTTGTTCTTATTGACCACAACACCATGTATACATCGACATATAAATCAAATTCAAAGGTAGCTTTGTCTTTTTATCCCGACCATCGTATAGTCCTTATTGGAGACGAGAGACCTGCTAGGTTCGCGAATGATAATTAAAGTTTTGTGCAAACCCCCATTAATTATATAGTTAAAGTTTTAAGGACAATAACTAAATGAACATCGTATCTTGGCACTCAGTTTAATATTCCATCTTGTTGAAGAAGGCATTATGAATGTCTTGTTGTTTTATCACGTAAGGGTAGGTTCGTCTTTCTACCCCGCCATCGTGTGGCTCTCCTATTTTTCTTATTTCATATGGACAAGCTCTTATTGTAGCCATCACGAGAATACTAGCTATTGAACATCTTATCTTCTGGTTCACACTTCCACACCATCTTGTTGAACACGACACCATCTATGCATCAACATACATATTTATTTCAAGGGTAGTTTTGTCTTCCTACCCCAAAACTTTGGAGTCGTGGTATTGTAAACTTTATTCGAGACGAGAGACCCACTAAGTTTGGTAATGATGTGAAAACTCACAAACATCATATAGATAGAGTTTCAAGGATAACAAGTAACTTAACATCAAAACTTTTCATTCACAATTTTATATTTCATATCATTGAAGATGACATTACGAGTGGCTTGTTGTTTTCTTACGTAAGAGTAGGTTTGTCATTTTACACCACCACCGTATAGCTCTCCTATTTTTCTTATTTTATATGGTCAAATAATTGTCAATGGCATTTGCATTTCATCCCGTCGTAAACTGCATTATGAAAGCACATTATTATTTTTTCATACAGGAATAGGTTTGTCATTTTACCATGTCGCTGTGTAGCCCTCCCATTTCCCTCATTTCATTTGTTTAATCTCTAAGAAAATCCACAACCAATGCACTTCATGGTCAACAATCTATGGTATCATCCACATTTTCACACTTGTTCTTGTTGACCACAACTTCGGTCTTGTTGAAGATGACATCATTAATACCTTATCATTGTTTTCTCACACAGGGGTACGTTTGTATTTCTACCCCGCCTTCGTGTAGCCAACTTATTTCGCCTGGTCAATCATTAACTACAGCAATCACCAAAAGATTTGCTCTCGAACATCATCCCATATCATGTAGATTTTCAATTTCTCTTACAGAACATTGCCACTCATAGTTTCATATTTCATATTTCATCTTGCTGAAGATGGCATTATGAATGTCTTGTTGTTTTCTCACATAAGGGTAAGTTTGTCATTCTACACTGCCATCGTGTAGCTCTCCTATTTTTTTATTTCATATGGTCAAGCTCTTATTGTAGCCATCACCAAATTACTAGCCGTTCAACATCTTATCTTGTGATTCACACTTCCAACGAACATCTTATCTTGTGATTCACACTTCCACGCGATCTTGTTGAACATGACACCATGTATGCATCAACATACATATTTATTTCAGGGGTAGTTTTGTCTTCCTATACCGCCACTCTGTAGTCGTGGTATTTATACCTTTTCGCAGACCCTTTTCTCATACAACTTATCATAAAAGTACTTGTTGGAGTCGAAAGTTACACTCAATTCGCATTACCAAATTAAAATATGCTCAAAACCCACATGGTTTATGTTGTTAGAGTTTCATTGATTATAACTAAGAGAACATTGTGTCTTGTCGCACAATTTCAGATTTCATCCACAAAACATCGTGTCTTTTCACACACAATTTCACATTCTGTCTTGTTGAAGATGACATCATGAATACCCTATTATTGTTTTCTCACACAGGGTACGTTTGTCTTTCTAGCCTACCTTCGTGTAGCCACCTTATTTCTCTAGTTTCGCTCGGTTAATCACTAACAACAGTCATCACCAAAATACTTGTTTTCGAACATCATCTCATATCATTCACACTTTTACGCTTTATCTTGTTGAACATGACGTCACCCAATACTTGTTGCCTTGTTATTGCGTTTTCATACCGGGATAGGTTTGTCTTCTTACCCTACTAACATGTAGCTTTAGAATTTCTCTAATTTCATCGGTCAATCTATAACAATATCCAACGACCACACTTGTACGTTTTATCTTGTTGAACAAGACGTCAAACAAACATCAAAAACCTTTTTCAGTTTGAGAGTAGTTTTGTGTTTTTACCCCACCGATGTGTAGACTTGCTATTTATTACTGTTCGCATGTTTTTTCGCATAATAGCCATCAATAAAAGAACAGTTCGAAACGATCCCATCAAAATTAAAGTATGGTGAATACCCCCATGGGTATTGTTGTTAGAATTTCATTGATTATAAGCAATTGAATATTGTGTATTGTCACACACAAATTCACATTCAGTCAACAGAACACCGTGTCTTGTCACACACAATTTCACATTTCATCTTGCTAAAGATGACATCATGAATACCCTATCATTGTTTTCTCACATAGGGTTATGTTTGTCTTTCTACACCGCCTTCGTGTAACCACCTTATTCTTCTCATTTCACCTAGTCAATCACCAAAAAGGACCATCACCAAAATACTTGTTCACGAACATCATCTATTATCATTCACTTTTATGTTTTATCTTGTTGAACATGGCGGCATGTAAACATCAACATCCTTTTTCAGTTCGGGAGTGGTTTTGTCTTTTTACCCCACCGATGTGTAGACTAGTTATTTATTACTTTTGACATGTTTTTTCGCATACTAGCCATCAATAAAAGTACTCATTGGAAACAATCGCATCAAAATTAAAGTATGGTGAGTACCGACATGCGTTATATTGTTAGAGTTTCAAGTTATAGGTAACTGAACATCGTACATTGTCAATGACACTTCCACATTTCATCTTGTTGTACATGGGATTATGAATAACTTTCTTATTCTTTTGTCATACAGGGATAGGTTCGGCTTTTTACCCTACCACCGTATACTTTTCCAATTTCTCTAAGTTCATCTCATCAATCTCTAACAATATTCATCACCAACGTACATCTTGCTTAACATCATATCGTGTCATCAAGATTTTCAAACTAGTTGTTGTTGACCACCATGCCTTGTATACATCGAAATAAATATCTACTTTAGAGGTAGTTTTGACTTTTTACCCTCACTATCTTGAAGTCTCAGTTAGAGACGATAGACCCGCTTAGTTCGCTAATGATTATTAAAATTTGGTGAAAACCTACAAACATCGTTTAGTTAGAGTTACAAGGATCATAAGTAATTGAATATTGTATCTTATCACACATTTTCATATTCCATGTGGTGGTGTAAAAAGACCAACCTATCATTACATGAAAAAATAACAAGTCATTCATAGTGCTATCTCCAACCAGATAGAATATGAAAATGTGTGACAGGATACGATGATCAATTACTTATGATCCTTGTGACTTTAACTAAACGATGTTTGTGGGTTTTCAACAAATTTTAATTATCACCAAAATACTTGTTCTCGAACATCAACTCCTATCATTCACACTTTTACGCTTTATCCTGTTGAACATGGCGTCACCTAATAATTGTTAGCTTGCTATTGTCTTGCCATACCGGGATAGGTTTGTCTTCTTACCCTGCCAACGTGTAGCTTTTCAATTTCTCTCATTTCATCAAGTCGATCTTTAACAATATCCATCAACCACTAAATTGTTGCTTAACATTATATCATGTCATCCACAATTTCAAATTTGTTCTTATTGACCACTACACCATGTATACATCGACACATAAACCAAATTCAGGAGAAGTTTTGTCTTTTTACCCCGACCATCGTATAGTCCTAGTTGGAGACGAGAGACCTGTTAGATTCGCGAATGATAATTAAAGTTTAGTAAAAACCCACAAACATTATATAGTTAAAGTGTTAAGGACAATAACTAATTGAACATCCTATCTTGACACTCACAGTTTCATATTCCATATGGTTGAAGATAGAATTAGATATGTCTTGTTGTTTTCTCACGTAAGCATAGGTTTGTCTTTCTACCCCGCCATCGTGTAGCTTTCTTATTGTTTTTATTTCATATGGTCAAGCTCAGAGTTACCGGAAGCGCCTAGGTAAAAGGGGAAGCGCGCTTCCTCGAAGCGTGTTTCGGAATCGCAAAACGTCGCGCTTCCGAAGTGTGCGAGGAACCGCCACTTTTAAATGGGAAGCACGCTTCCCATCACGCTTCCCCAATTTTTTTAATTTTTTTTTGTATTTTTTATTTTTATTTTTTTCGCTTCCCCCTCACTTCCTAGTTCGCTTCCGATATGATTCTCGACTCGCTCCTAAGTGGTCCCACGCTTCCCGCTTCCTAAAATTTTGAAAGTGCCTCGCTTTCTGCTCCCGCTTCCCGTATCGCTTCTCGCTCTCGCTTCCTCAACTGGCAACCATGGTCAAGCTCTTATTGTAGACATGACCAGACAAATAGTCGTTGAACATCCTATCGAGCGTTTCACACTTCCTCACAATCTTGTTGAACACAACACTGAGTATACATCAACAAAAAACATATGTATTTCAGGGGTAGTTTTGTCTTCCCACCCCTCCACTGTGTCGTCGTGGTATTTATATCTTTTAGCAAACCCTTTTATCATGCAACTCATTATCAAAGTACTTTTGGAGTCAAAAGCCCCACTCAATTTGCACTACCAGATTAAAGTATACTCAAAACCCACATGGGTTACGTTGTTAGAGTTTCATTGACTATAACAAACAGAACAATGTGTCTTGTCATACACAATTTTACATTCCATCAACGGAACATCCTGACTGGTCACACACAATTTTACATTATGTCTTGTTGAAGATGACATCATGAATACCCTATCATTGTTTTCTCACAAAGGGGTATGTTTGTTTTTCTACTCCGCCTTCGTATAGCCAACTTATTTCTCTCATTTCGGTTGATCAACCATCAACATCAGCCATGAAACATCATCTCCTACTATTCACACTTGTACGTTTTATCTTGTTGAACATGACGTCAAATAAACATCAACAACCTTTTTCAGTTTGAGGATAGTTTTGTGTTTTTACCCCACCGATGCGTAGACTTGCTATTTATTACTATTCGCATGTTTTTTCGCATAATAGCCATCAATAAAAGTACTCCTTTGAAACGATCCCATCAATATTAAAGCATGGTGAATAGCCCCACAGGTATTGTTGTTAGAATTTCATTGATTATAAGTAACTGAACATTGTGTATTGTCACACACAATTTCACATTCAGTCAACAGAACACCGTGTCTTGTCACACACAATTTCACATTCCATCTTGTTGAAGATGACATCATGAATACCATATCATTGTTTTCTCACATAAGGTTATGTTTGTCTTTCTACCTCGCATTCATATAGCCACCTTATTCTTCTCATTTCACCTAGTCAATCACCAAAATACTTGTTCACGAACATCATCTCCTATCATTCACACTTTTACGCTTTATCTTGTTGAACATGGCATCATGTAAACATCAACATCCTTTTTCAGTTCGGGAGTGACTGTCTTTTTACCCCACCGATGTGTAGACTTGTTATATATTACTTTTCAAATGTTTTTTCGCATACTAGCCATCAATAATAGGTTGGATATAATTCATGACATTTGGATATAATTCATGACATTTGGATCTAATTAGGGATGGATTGAATTGGATATAACTTAGGATTTTTTGATTCAATCTCATTGGATTATACCCATAGGGTCGGACACTCTAAACAATGTCATTATTATTATGACAAAAAATTTAGCCTATCGATGCATCACCTAATAAATCAGAATTGACCTTAACGTTCCTCATTTTGAGGGCATCGAAATCGACTATCAATACTTTCATATTGATGTTGATTTGAGTGTTTTGTCATCAACCGAAGTTCATGCCTAATTATGCGTCAAAAATGAACATTTTTTAGGGTCGACTAAATTTTCTTGTCAATTCGTATATATATGATTAAATCTAAGACCACCACAATGATCTACGTTTTGAGGGCTATCAAATCGACTATTTAAACATCAAATTCTGTTGAATTTTTTGGTCTGTAGGCCTCCCGAAAGGTAACCTTGTCACTGAAACCCAAGCGAGGCTAAGAAGTTTTCACTTTTCTTTTATAGCTTAAGTAATTTTGAAATCTAATAAATTAAGACACATAATTTATTTACTTGTTTTATTAATAAATAAAATTAATAGATAATAACTTCTTATGTTATAGATGGGACTTTTGCCTAAGCCCATCTATAAATATAGGCTCTCATGAGGAGGATTAAGAAGATTAGTTCTCTCTTCATCTCCTATTCTCATTAGAATTCTCTATCTTATTCTCTTTCTTTCTTCTTCTTAGGGTTTTTCCAACAGCCATTGAAGCTGCTTTGAGGTGCTAGGACAGGAGACGAAGGTCTTGGTAGTTCCAAAAATATGTTTCAGGTAGGATTCTTCCTACGCGTAGCATAAATCGAATGTAAACACATAAACCATGATTCTATGGGCAGATCCATGAATACTTCGGTCTTGTTGACCACAACTTCGGTCTTGTTGAAGATGACATCATGAATACTCTATCATTGTTTTCTCACACACGGTTACATTTTTTTTTTCCTGCCTTAGTGTAGCCAACTTATTTTTCTTATTTCCCCTGGTCAATCACTAACAGCAGACATCACCAAAAGATTTTTTTCCAAACATCTCATATCATATAGTTTTCCAATTTCTCTTACTGAGCATTGTCACTCACAGTTTCATATTCCTTCTTATTGAAGATGGCATTATGAATGTCTTGTTGTTTTATCACATAAGTATAGGTTTGTCTTTCTACCCCGCCATCGTGTAACTTTCCATTTTTTTTAATTTCATATGATCAACTTCTTATTGTAGCCATCACTAGAGTATTGGTCGTTGAACATTGTATCTTGTGATTAACACTTCCACACAATCTTAATGAACACGACACCATGTATGCATCAACATATATATTTATTTTAGGGGTAGTTTTGTCTTCCTATACCTCAACTCTGTAGTTGTGGTATTTATACCTTTTCGCAGACCCTTTTCTCATACAACTTATTATAAAAGTACTTGTTGGAGTCGAAAGTCACACTCAATTCGCATTACCAAATTAAAATATGCACAAAATCCACACGGTTTATGTTGTTAGAGTTTCGTCGATTATAACTAACAGAACATTGTGCTTTGTCACAATTTCAGTTTTCGTCAACAGAACATCATGTCTTCTAACACACAATTACAGGGGTAGTTTTGTGTTCCTATCCCACCACAATGTAATCATGGTATTTATATCCTTCTGCAATTCCTTCTCTCAAGCAACTTATTATAAAAGTAGTTGTTCGAGTCGAAAGTACCACGCAATTGGCACTACCAAATTAAAGTATGTTAAAAACCCACATGCATTATGCAGTTTGAGTTTCACTGATTATAACTCACAAAACATTGTGTCTTGTCACACACAATTTCATATTCCGTCAATAGAACATCGTGTCTTGTAGCACACAATTTCACAATCTACGTGTAGACGATGATATCATGAATACCGTATCATTGTTTTCTTACGTAGGTTTAGGTTTGTCTTTCTACCCCGCATTCGTGTAGCCACTTTATTTCTATCATTTCGCCCGGTCAATCACTAACACCAACCATCAACAAAATACTTGTTCTCGAACATCATCTCCTATCATTCACACTTTTACACTTTATATTGTTGAACATGGAGTCATGTAAACATCAGCATCGTTTTTCAGTTTGGGGGAAGTTTTGTATTTTTACCCCATCGATGTATAGACTTGCTCTTTATCACTTTTTACATGTTTTTTCACATGCTAGTCAACAATAAGAGTACTCGTTGCAAACGATCGCATCAAAATTAAAGTATGATGAATACCCACATGTGTTATATTGTTAAAGTTTCAAGTTATAAGTAACTTAACATGGTACCTTGTCAATGACACTTCCATATTTCATCTACTCGTACATGGCATTATGAATGCCTTTCTTATTGTTTTGTCATACAGGGATAGGTTTGTGTTTTTACCCTGGCACCATGTACCATTCTAATTTCGCTCAATTGATTCAGTCAAACTCTAACAATATCCATCACCAATGTACGTGTTGGTCAACATCATATTGTGCCATCCATATTTTCAAACTTGTTCTTGTCGACCACAACGCCTTGTATACCTCGACATAGATATCTACTTCAAGGGTAATTTTTGCTTTTTACCCCCACCATCGTGAAGTCCTTGTTGGAGACAATAGACCTGCTTAGTTCGCTAATGATAATTAAAGTTGGTGAAAACCCACAAACATCGTATAGTTAGAGTTACACCGATAATAAGTAATTGAACATCGTATCTTGTCACTCACACTTTCACATTCCATCTAGTTGAAGATGGCACTATGAATGGCTTTATGTTGATTTCTCATATAAGGATAGGTTCGTCTTTTTACACTACCACCATAAGGTTAGGTTTGTCAATGTCTTGTTGCTTAAAATCATATTGTGTCATCAACATTTTCACAATTGTTCTTGTTGCCAACAATTTTGGTCGTGGTGAAGATGACATCATGAATACCCCTATCACTGTTTTCTCACAGGGGTACGTTTGTATTTCTACCCCGCCTTCGTGTAGCCAACTTATTTCTCTTATTTCGCATGGTCAATCACTAACTACAGTGATCACCAAAAGATTTCTTCTCGAACATCATCCCCAATCATGTAGGTTTTCAATTTCTCTTACTGAACATTGTCACTCACAGTTTCATATTTCATCCTGTTGAAGATGGCATTATGAATGTCTTATTGTTTTCTCACATAAGGGTAGGTTTGTCATTCTACACTGCCATCATGTAGCTCTCCTATTTTTTTATTTCATATGGTCAAGCTCTTATTGTAGTCAACAATAAATTACTAGCCTTTCAACATCTTATCTTGTGATTCACACTTCAAATGAACATCTTATCTTATGATTCACACTTCCACACGATCTTGTTGAACACGACATCACGTATGCATGAACATACATATTTATTTCAGGGGTAGTTTTGTCTACCTACACCGCCACGCTGTAGTCATGGTATTTATATATTTTCGCAGACCCTTTTCGCATGCAACTTATTATAAAAGTACTTGTAAGAATCGAAAGTCACACACAATTCACATTACCAAATTAAAGTATGCTCAAAACCCACATGGTTTATGTTGTTAGAGTTTCATTGATTATAACTAACAGAACATCGTGTCTTGTCACACACAATTTCACATTCCGTATTGTTGAAGATGACATCATGAATACCCTATTATTGTTTTCCCACACAGGGGTATGTTTGCCTTTCTAGCCTACCTTCGTGTAGCTACCTTATTTCTCTCGTTTCGGCATCACCAAAATACTTGTTTTCGAACATCATCTCCTATCATTCACACTTTTACGCATTACCTTGTTGACCATCACGTCACCCAATACTTGTTGCCATGTTATTGTATTGTCATACCGAGATAGGTTTGTCTTCTTACCCAGCTAACATGTAGCTTTCCAATTTCTCTAATTTCATCGGGTCAATCTATAACAATATCCAACAACCACATAATTGTTGTTTAACATTATATCATGTCATCCACATTTTCAAAATGGTTCTTACTAACCACAACACCATGTATACATCAAAATAGAAATCTACTTTTGGGGTTGTTTCGTCTTTTTGCCCAAACCATCGTGTAGTCCTTGTTAAAGACGACAGACCTTGGAGGTTTGCTAATGATAATTAAAGTTTGGTGAAAACCCACAAACATTATATAGTTAATGTGTTAAGGATAATAACTAATTGAACATCCTATCTTCAGACTCAGCGCTTCATATTCCATCTTATTGAAGATAGAATTATGAATGTTTTATGGTTGTTTTCTCATGTAAGGGTAAGTTTGTTTTTATAACCCACCATCGCGTAGATATCTTATTTTTCTTATTTCATATGGTCATCATCTTATTGTAGTCATCATGAGAGTTCTAGTTATTGAACATCATACCCTGTGATTCAGATTTCCACATGATCTTGTAGAACACGACACCATGTATATATCAACATATATATCTATTTCAAGGGTAGTTTTCACTTCCTACCCCTCCACTTTGTAGATGTGGTATTTATATCTTTATGTAGACCATTTACTCATAAAACTTATTATAAAAATACTTGTTGAAGTTGAAAGTCTCACTCAATTCGCACTACCAGATTAAAGTATGTTCAAAACCCACATGGGTTATATTGTCAGAGTTTTATTGATTATAACTAACAGAACATTGTTTCATGTCACACACAATTTCACATTCCGTCAATAAAACATTGTGTATTTTCACTCACAATTTCACACTTTGTCTTATTGAAGATGATATCATCAATACCATATCATTGTTTTCATAGATAAGGGTACATTTGTTTTTCTACATCAGACTCGTGTAGCCACATTATTTCTCTCATTTCGCCCGATTAATCACTAACAGCAGCCATCACCATAATACTTGTTCTTGAACATCATCTCCTGCCATTCACACTTTTACGCTTTATCTTGTTGAACATGGCATCATATAAACATGACCATCATTTTTCAGTTCAGGGCGGTTTTGTATTATTACCCACGGTATGTAGACTTGCTATTTATAACTTTTTGCATACTAGCCATCAATAAAAGTACTCGTTGGAAATGATAGCATAAAAATTAAAGGATCGTGAAAACCCACATGCGTTATATTGTTAAAGTTTCAAGTTATAGGTAACTGAACAGTGTACCTTGTCAATGACACTTCCACATTTCATCTTGTTGTACATGGGATTATGAATGCCTACCTTAACGTTTTGTCATACAAGGATAGGTTTGACTTTTTACCCTGCCATCGTGTACTTTTCCAATTTCTCTGATTTCATGTGATCAATCCCTAACAACATTCATCACCCACGTACGTGTGGCTTAACATCATATCGTGTTATCCACATTTTCAAACTTTTTTCTTGTTGAACACAACACCATGTATACATCGACACAGAAATCAAATTTAGGGATAGTTTTGTCTTTTTACACAAACCATCGTATAATCCTTGTTGGAGACGAGAGACCCACTAGATTCGCTAATGATAATTAAAGTTTAGTCAAAACCCACAGTTATTATATAGTTAAAGTTTTAAGGACAATAACTAAATGAACATCGTATCTTGTCACTCACAGTTTCATATTCCATCTTGTTGAAGAAGGTATCATGGACGTCTTGTTGTTTTCTCACGTAAGGGTAGGTTCGTCTTTCTACCCCGCCATCGTGTTGCTCTCCTATTTTACTTATTTCATATGGACAAACTCTTATTGTAGCCATCACGAAAGTACTAGCTATTGAACATCTGATCTTCTAATTCACACTTCCACACCATCTTGTTGAACATGACACCATCTATGCATCAACATACATATTTATTTCAAGGGTAGTTTTGTCTTTCTACCCCAAAACTCGGTAGTCGTGGTAATGTAAACTTTATTCGAGACGAGAGACCCACTAAGTTTGGTAATGATGTGAAAACCCACAAACATCATATAGATAATGTTTCAAGGATAACAAGTAACTTAACATCAAAACCTGTCATTCACACTTTTATATTTCATATTGTTGAAGATGACATTACGAGTGGCTTGTTGTTTTCTTACGTAAGGGTAGGCTTATCATTTTACACCACCACCATATAGCTCTCCTATTTTTCTTATTTTATATGGTCACATAATTGTCAATGACATCTGCATTTCATCTTGTCGTAAACTGCAATATGAAAGCACGTTATTATTTTTTCATACAGGGATAGGTTTGTGTAGCCACCTTATTTCTCTCGTTTCGCCCGATCAATCACTAACAACAACCATCATCATAATACTTGTTTTCGAACATCATCTCCTATCATTCACACTTTTACGCTTTATCTTATTGAACATGACATCACCCAATACGTGTTGCTTTTTGTTATTGTGTATCACACCGGGATATGTTTGTCTTCTTACCGAGCCAACATGTAGCTTTCCAATTTCTCTAATTTGATGGAGCCAATCTCTAACAATATCCAACAACCACGTAATTGTTGTTTAACATTATATCGTGTCATCAACATTTTCAAACTGGTTCTTACTGACCATAACACCATGTATACATCGAAATAGAAATCTACTTTTGGGGTAGTTTTATCTTTTTACGCAGACCATCGTGTAGTCCTTGTTGGAGACGAGAGACCCTACAGGTTCACTAATGATAATTAAAATTCGGTGAAAACCCATAAGCATTATATAGTTAATGTGTTTAGCAATAATAATTAATCGAACATCCTATCTTGACACTCACAACTTCAAATTCCATCATGTTGAAGATAGAATTATGAAAGTCTTATTGTTGTTTTCTCACGTAAGGGTAGGTTTGTCTTTATACCCGGCCATCGTGTCGATCTTTTATTTTTCTTATTTCATATGGTCATCCTCTTATTGTAGTCAACTCCGCCTGTGTATAACTGTTTAGTTATACACTGCCGGTCCCAAGCCCGGATAAAGGAGGAGGGTTGCGGTAGGCCTGTGACAGCCAGCATAAAAACTTAGTCATACCCTATGAATATGAACCAATATGAGAATTTCGTTGGGGCGCTCCCTACTGAGCGACCCGCTGTACTCTATAGGCCCGGAGGAAGTGATAAATGGGCAAGGGTTGCTAGGTCGTCGCAGGGAAGCGACGCGTCACACCGGCGCCTGGGTGTAGTGTCAAATAGGCAAGGGTTCCCTCACTTTGTTGGACGGGTGGAGGTAAAGAAGTTAGTCCAAGACCATAAAATTAGGTTAACCACTTGGAACATAGGATCTTTAACTGGTAAGTTGGTAGAGTTAGTAGATGTTATGTGTAGGAGAAAATTTGATATTTTATGTCTACAAGAGACCAAATGGGTAGGTGAGAAAGCAAAAGTGATAGAACCTTGGGGATATAAGATTTGGTATACAGGAATAAATAGGAATAGGAATGGAGCAGGGATTGTTATGAGTCGTGAGTTTATAGATAATGTAGTTGAGGTCCATAGGAAGGGTGATAGGATTTTACTTATTAAATTAGTATTAGGTTCGGATATTATTAATATTATTAATGTTTATGCACCTCAAGTAGGTTTAGATTATTCCATTAAGCATCAATTTTGGGAAGATTTAGATGAAGTAGTACAAGGGATATCTTATGGAGAAAAGTTTTTCATCAGCGGTGACCTTAATGGGCATGTAGGCATTAGTAGGGATGGATTTGAGAGTATCCATGGAGGCTATGGTATAGGAGAAAGAAACGAAAGTGGAGAAAGGATTTTAGATTTTGGTTTGTCCTATGATATGATCTTAGCAAACACTTGGTTTAGGAAGAGGGAGTCTCACCTAGTAACATTTAAAAGTGGGGTTAATACGAGTCATATAGATTTTTTCCTGCTTAGAAAGAGAGATAGGGGTTGTTGCATTGATTGTAAGGTTATACCGGGAGAAAGTGTAGCTAGACAACATAGAGTCTTAATTTTAGATCTTAGAATTAGACAATGCCGCAAAAGGGATAGACATAGGATAGATCCTAGAATTAAGTAGTGGGCACTGAAAGAAGCTAAACAAGGAATGTTTGTAGAGCAGGTAGTTAAGGAAGTTGATTGGTGTCTCGAGGAGGATTCAGAATCAATGTGGAATAAGATAGCGGGTGGCATGAGAAAGGTGGCTAAGGAGGTATTGGGTGAGTCTAAAGGCGGTGCACCGCTAGGTAAGGATACATCGTGGTGGAACGAGGATGTCAAATTAGCTATTAAGGTTAAAAGAGAGTGTTATAGAAATCTAAGTAAGAGTCGTGATCATGAGAATTTGGAGAAGTATATGATAGCAAAGAAGGAAGCTAAAAAAATAGTTCGAAACGCGAGGGATAAGGTATATAAGGAGGTTTATGACAAGTTGGATACCAAAGAGGGCGCGAAGGATATTTATAGGTTTGCAAAGATAAGAGATAGGAAATCGAGGGATCTGGGTATGATTAGATGTATTAAAGATGAAATGCAAAGGGTTTTAGTCAAAGATGAGGAGATTAAGGAGAGATGAAAAAATTATTTTGATAAGCTATTTAATGAAAGTCATGCTCAAGATCTTGGAGACTTCTCAATTCCTTTTCATGAGATGAATTGTGACTTCATGTGCAAGATTCAAAAGAAAGAAATTGCAGAGGCTTTGAAGAAAATGAAATCAAGAAGGGCAGTTGGCCCAGATGGTATACCTATCGAGGCTTGGAAATGCTTGGGAGAGAAAGGTTTAGAATGGTTGACAAATCTTTTTACCAAGATATGGTGGACAAATAAGATGCCTAATGAGTGTAGGAAGAGTACTTTTGTGCCTCTATATAAGAATAAGGGTGATATACAAGATTGCACAAACTATCGTGGTATAAAACCATAAGTCATACTATGAAACTTTGGGAGAGGGTGATTGAGTCTAGGTTGAGGAAGATTGTCATGATATCGGAGAATCAATTTGGTTTTATGCCTGGAAGATCAACTATGGAAGCTATACATCTTCTTAGACAACTTATTGAGAGAAATAGAGAGAGGAACAAAGATTTGCATATGGTTTTTATTGATTTAGAGAAGGCATACGATAGAGTACCTAAGGACGTTCTCTGGTGGACAATGATGAAGAAAGGTGTTTCTCTCAAGTACATTAGTATAATTAAAGATATGTATGAAGGAGTAGTAACCAATGTCCGCACTTGTGGAGGGGTGACAACCAATTTTCCTATAACGGTTGGGTTACATCAAGGATCTGCTTTAAGCCCTTTCCTATTTGCTATAGTGATGGATGAGCTTACGAGACCAATTCAAGAAAATGTGTCGTGGTGTATGTTGTTTGCTGATGATATTGTTTTGATTGATGAGTCTAGAGCTGGGGTTAATGCTAAGTTAGAATTATGGAGACAGACATTGGAAGCAAGAGGTTTTAAGTTGAGTAAGAGTAAGACAGAATACATGGAATGTCGGTTTAGTAAGCAACGAAGTAGTGATGGGAGTGTAGTGAAGCTTGGTGAGCAAGAAATACTGGTGGATGATTGTTTCAAATATTTGGGATCTATCATTCAAAAGTATAGAGAAATTGATGGAGATGTAAATCATAGGACAAAGGTTGGGTGGATGAAATGGAAAAGTGCAACTAGAGTGTTGTGCGATCGTAGAATGCCATTGCGGTTGAAGGAAAAGTTTTATAGGACGACTATTAGGCCCGCTTTACTATATGGTACGGAATGTTGGGCTGCCAAGAGACATCATATTCAAAAAATGAGTGTAGCTGAGATGCGTACGCTGAGATGGATGTGTGGAAATACAATAAAAGATAAGATTCGAAACGAGGAGATACGTAAGAAGGTAGGCGTTGCACCCATTGAAAATAAGATGAGAGAGAATCGTTTACGGTGGTTTGGACATATTCGGCGAAGGCCTAATGATGCTCCAGTTAGAAGGATGGAGAAATGGGAAAATATATTAGTTAAAAGAGGTCGGGGTAGGCCTAGGAAGACATGGATGGAGGAGATATAAAAGGATATGAATGCTTTGAACCTCACCGAGGACATGGCATTGGATAGAAATGATTGGAGGAGAAGGATTCATGTGGAAGACCCAGAATGATTTTCTTTTTTGGTTCATATCGCCGACCCCAATTGTTTTGGGATGAAGGCGTAGTTGTTGTTGTATCCTCTTATTGTAGTCATCACGAGAGTAATAAACGTTGAACATCATACCTTGTGATTCATACTTCAATATGATCTTGTTGAATACGACACCATGTATACATCAGCATAGATATCTATTTTAAGGGTAGCTTTGTCTTTCTACCCCTCCACTTTGTAGTCGTGATATTTATATCTTTCTCTAGACCCTTTTCTCATTAAAGTATTACAAAAGTACTTGTTGAAGTCGAAAGTCCAACTCAATTCGCACTACCAGATTAAAGTAAGCTCAAAACCAATATGGGTTATGTTGATAGAGTTGCATTGATTATAACAAACAGAATATTATTTCTTGTTACAAACAATTTCACATTCCATTAACAGAACATCGTGTTTGGTCACACACGATTTAATATTTTGTCTTGTTAAAGATAGCAGGTGGTATGAGAAAAGTAGCTAAGGAGGTATTGGGTGAGTCTAAAGGCGGTGCACCACTAGGTAAGGATACATCATGGTGGAACGAGGATGTCAAATTAGCTATTAAGGTTAAAAGAGAGTGTTATAGAAATCTAAGTAAGAGTCGTGATAATGAGAATTTGGAGAAGTATATGATAGCAAAGAAGGAAGCTAAAAAAGTTGTTCGAAACGCGAGGGCTAAGGTATATAAGGAGGTTTATGACAAGTTGGATACCAAAGAAGGCGAGAAGGATATTTATAGGCTTGCAAAGATGAGAGATAGGAAATCGAAGGATTTGGGTATGGTTAGATGTATCAAAGATGAAACGCAAAGGGTTTTAGTCAAAGATGAGGAGATTAAGGAAAGATGGAAAGATTATTTTGATAAGCTATTTAATGATAGTCATGCTCAAGATCTTGGAGACTTCTCCATTCCTTTTCATGAGATAAATCGTGACTTCATGCGCAAGATTCAAAAGAAAGAAATTGCAGAGGCTTTGAAGAAAATGAAATCAAGAAGGGCAGTTGGCCCAGATGGTATACCTATCGAGGCTTGGAAATGCTTGGGAGAGAAAGGTTTAGAATGGTTGACAAATCTTTTTAACTTGATTTGGCGAACAAATAAGATGCCTAATGAGTGGAGGAAGAGTACTTTGGTGCCTTTATATAAGAATAAGGGTGATATACAAGATTGCACAAACTATCGTGGTATAAAACTCATGAGTCATACTATGAAACTTTGGGAGAGGGTGATTGAGTCTAGGTTGAGGAAGGTTGTCATGATATCGGAGAATCAATTTGGTTTTATGCCTGGAAGATCAACTATGGAAGCTATACATCTTCTTAGACAACTTATTGAAAGATATAGAAAGAGGAACAAAGATTTGCATATGGTTTTTATTGATTTAGAGAAGGCATACGATAGAGTACCTAGGGACGTTCTCTGGTGGACAATGATGAAGAAAGGTGTTTCTCTCAAGTACATTAGTATAATTAAAGATATGTATGAAGGAGTAGTAACCAATGTCCGCACTTGTGGAGGGGTGACAACCAATTTTCCGATAACGGTTGGGTTACATCAAGGATCTGCTTTAAGCCCTTTCCTATTTGCGATAGTGATGGATGAGCTTACGAGATCAATCCAAGAAAATGTACCGTGGTGTATGTTGTTTGCTGATGATATTGTTTTGATTGATGAGTCTAGAACTGGGGTTAATGCTAAGTTAGAATTATGGAGACAGACATTGGAAGCTAGAGGTTTTAAGTTGAGTAAGAGTAAGACTGAATATATGGAATGTCGGTTTAGTAAGCAACGAAGTAGTGATGGGAGTGTAGTGAAGCTTGGTGAGCAAGATATACCGGTGAATGATTATTTCAAATATTTGGGATCCATCATTCAAAAGTATGGAGAAATTGATGGAGATGTAAATCATAGGATAAAGGTTGGGTGGATGAAATGGAAAAGTGCTACTGGAGTGCTGTGCGATCGTAGAATGCCATTGCGGTTGAAGGGAAAGTTTTATAAGACGACTATTAGACCCGCTTTACTATATGGTACGGAATGTTGGGCTGCCAAGAGACATCATATTCAAAAAATGAGTGTAGCTGAGATGCGGATGCTTAGATGGATGTGTGGAAATACAATAAAAGATAAGATTCGGAACGAAGAGATACGTAAGAAGGTAGGTGTTGCACCAATTGAAAATAAGATGCGAGAGAATCGTTTACGGTGGTTTGGACATATTCGGCGAAGGCCTAATGATGCTCCAGTTAGAAGGTTGGAGAAATGGGAAAATATATTAGTTAAAAGAGGTCGGGGTAGGCCTAGGAAGACTTGGATGGAGATGATAGGAAAGGATATGAATGCTTTGAACCTCACCGAGGACATGGCGTTGGATAGAAATGATTGGAGGAAAAGGATTCATGTGGAAGACCCAAAATGAATTTCTTTTTTGGTTCATATCGCTGACCCCAATTGTTTTGGGATGAAGGCGTAGTTGTTGTTGTTGTTGTTGTTGCTTGTTAAAGATAGCATCATGAATACCCTATCATTGTTTTCTCACATAAGGGTAGGTTTGTCTTTCAACCCCGCCTTCGTGTAGCCACCTTATTCCTCTCATTTCGCCTGATTAATCACTAAGAGCAGCTATCACCATAATAATTGTTCTTGAACATCACCTCCTACCATTCACAATTTTAGGCATTATCTTGTTAAGCATGGCGCCATATAAACATGAGCATCATTTTTCAGTTCGAGGGTAGTTTTATGTTATTACCCCACCGGTGTGTAGACTTGCTATTTATCACTTTTTGCAAACTAGCCATCAATAAAAGTACTCATAGAAAATAATCGCATCAAAATTAAAGTATGGTTAATACCCACATGGGTTATATTGCTAATGTTTCAAGTAATAGGTAAGTGAACATCGTACCTTGCCAATGACACTTCTAGATTTCATCTCGTTTTACATGGGATTATGAATGCCTTTCTTATTGTTTTGTCATACAAGGATAGGTTTTTCTTTTTACCCTACTACCGTTTACTTTTTCAATTTCTCTCATTTCATCTTATCAATCTCTAACAATATTCATAACCAACGTACGTGTTGCTTAACATCATGTCGTGTCATCCACATTTTCAAACTTGTTCTTGTTGACCACAATGCCTTGTATACATCGAAATAGATATCTACTTGAGGGGTAGTTTTGTCTTTTTACACCACCACCATAAGGGTGGGTTTGTCTTTCTACACCACTAATGTTCTTGTTGGTTAATATCATATTGTGTCATCCACATTTTCAAACTTGTTCTTGTTGAACACAACACCATGTATACATCGACATAGAAATCAAATTCAGAAGTAGTTTGGCCTTTTTACCCCGACAATCGTATAGTCTTTGTTGGAGACGAGAGACCCACTAGGTTCGCTAATGATAATTAAAGTTTAGTGAAAACCCAGAAACACATTATAGTTAAATTTTTAAGGACAATAACTAAATGAACATTGTATCTTGTCACTCATAGTTTCATATTTCATCTTGTTCAATATGATATTATGAATATCATGTTGTTTTCTCACGTAAGGGTAGGTTTGTCTTTCTACCCCGCAATCGTGTAGCTCTCCTATTTTTCTTATTTCATATGGACAAATTCTTATTGTAGCCATCAGAAGAGTACTATTTGTTGAACATCTTATCTTTTGATTCACATTTCCACACCACCTTATTGAACACGACACCATATATGCATCAACATACAAATTTATTTCACGGGTAGTTTTGTCTTCCTACCCCAAAACTTTGTAGTCATTGAATTTATATCTTTTCACATACCCTTTTCTAATGCAACTTAAAATAAAACTACTTGTTGGAGTCGAAAATCCCACTAAATTTGCATTACCAAATTAAAATATGCTTAAAACCCATGTGTTATGTTGTGAGAGTTTCATTGATTATAACTAAAAGGATATTGCCTTGTCATACACAATTTCAAATTCCGTCAGCAGAGCATCGTGTCTTGTCACATACAATTTCACATTCGTTTTGTTGAAGATGACATCATGAATACTCTGTCATTGTTTTCTCACATAGGGTTACGTTTGTCTTTCCAGTCCGCCTTCGTGTAGCCACCTTATTTTCTCTCATTTCACCCAGTCAATCACCAACAACAGCCATAACCAAAATACTTGTTTTCGAACACCATCTCCTATCATTCACACTTTTACGCTTTATCTTGCTAAACATGGCATCACCCAATAATTGTTGCCTTGTTATTGTCGTGTCATGCCGAGATAGATTTGTCTTCTTGTCCTCCCATCGTGTAGCTTTCCAATTTTTATCATTTCATAAGGTCAATATCTAACAATATCCATCAACCACAAAATTGTTGCTTAACATTATATTGTGTCATCCACATTTTCAAACTTGTTCTTATTGACCACAACACCAAGGTATACATCAAAATAGAAATATACTTCAAGGGTAGTTTTGTCTTTTTACCCCGACTATCGTTTAGTCCTTGTTTGAGACGAGAGACCCTCGAGGTTTCACTAATAATAATTAAAGTTTGGTGAAAACCCACAAACATTATTTAGTTAAAGTACTAAGGATAATAACTAATCGAATATCCTATCTTGACACTCAAAGTTTAATATTCCATCTTGTTGAAGATAGAATTAGATGTCTTATTGTTGTTTTCTCACGTAAGGGTAGGGTTGTTTTTCTACCCCGCCATCGTGTAGCTCGCTTATTTTTTTTACTTCATATGGTCAAGCTCTTATTGTAGCTATCACCAGAGTATTAATCATTGAACATCCTCTCGAGTGATTCACACTTTCTCACAATCTTGTTGAACACGACACCATGTATGCATCAACATACATATGTATTTCAGGGGCAGTTTTGTCTTTCCACCCCTCCACTTTGTGGATGTGGTATTTATATCTTTTCGCAGACCCTTGTCTCATGCAACTTATTATAAAAGTATTTGTTAGAGTCGAAAGTCCCACTCAACAAATTAAAGTATGCTCAAAACCCACATGGGTTATGTTGTTAGAGTTTCATTGATTATAACTCACAGAACATTGACTCTTGTCACACACAATCACATTCCGTCAACAGAACATCGTGTCTTGTCACACACAATTTCACATTTTGTCTTGTTCAAGATGATATCATGAATACCCTATAATTGTTTTCTCAGATAGGGGTACATTTGTCTTTCTACTCCGCCTTCGTGTAGCCACCTTATTTCTCTCATTTCGCTCGATCAATCACCAACAACAGCCATCACCAAAACACTTATTCTCGAACATCATCTCCTATCATTTACAGTTTTACGCTTTATCTTGTTGAACATGGCGTCATGTAAACATCAACATCCTTTTTCAATTCGGGGGTAGTTTTGTGTTTTTACTCCACCGATGTGTAGACTTGCTATTTATTACTTTTCGCATGTTTTTTCGCATACTAGCCATCAATAAAAGTACTCGTTGAAAATGATAGCATCAAAATTAAGGTATGGTGAAAACCCACATGGGTTATTTTTCTCATTTCGTACGATAAATCTTTAAAAATGGCTATCACCAACATAGTTGTTGTTGAACATGAGATTGTGTCATTCACACTTTCGCATATGTTCTAATTGAACACAACACAGTGTACACACCGACATAGTTTTGTATCTCATGGGTAGTTTTCTTTTTTTACCCCATAATTGTATAGTTGTACTACTTATAAAAGTACTTGTTGGATGAGGGGCAAAGAAAACACAATTAATATTCTTAGAAATACTAAACAATGACTAAACATCAGTCAAAATCAAATTGCAGCCCTTTTAGATTCAGTGTAATAAAGTGTATTGCTAACATTTCCAATAATCTTCCTTATAAAACTAAGAATTGCAGTTTAACCATCCGCCTTGCCTGCATCAATTCTGACCCATAACAATCATTAACCGTAATGATATGATATTCTTCTACTCCAAATTGTCTTTATATCGGGCTAGAAGATATTTGATCAATAGATACCTATCGTTAAAAACTACATAATATTCTTCTACTCCAAGTAGTCCTTATATGGGGCTTGAAAATATCTAATCTACACAAATCCCTGCCTCTGACAAACAAAAACTTCCTACATCATGCACAGGCTTTACTAGAATTGGGATTGGGGTACTGTGCAGATAGTCAAGGGCAACTAAAGATGACCTGCATGACCCTGGAGCATGAGAGCATGAGTTGTAGCTGGTGTACGTGCATGGTATGTGGTGTTATGTATGTTTTGCTCTGTGCATAAGATCAACTTGCATTATATTTGAAATTTAATACTTTGGCAGCAACCAATCCTTGATAAAATGCACAACATATGAATCAGGCAAAAGCACCTTCTTTTTAACAAAGAAGTAAACTTAACTGTCATGAGCTGCGTATTTTACACGCTCATACAACTTCAGTTTCTTGGAAATGCCCAAGCATGTTTATTCTCATAGCAGGCAGAAAAATATTCTCTGCACATAATGACTGGTATCTCAGACATAATCAACCAACTCAGCAACCACTAACCATGCAATCAAAATGATAACGTATAACCTGGTATAGAGCAGGTCAAGCACAGAGCCAATTCAGACTGATCAAGCCGCAAGGCTACACACTCTTGCAGGTAAAGCTACCAGATAAAAGGTACTTTGATTTGCTTTCTCAATCAGGCTTGCCAAATGGACATGCACCAGACACTATTATAACAGATAATACCATGAGAATGGTAAAGACTAACATGATTTATTTGTGATGTTGGGTGCAAATCACAAGTGTACCACTTTTTTAAAGGAAACCGTGCCCCTTTTTTTTCTTTTGATGGCCAAGCTGGACCCTTCAACTGATAGCAGTTTTACTGACCATGACATCACATTCAATCTAATAAATATCATTCTTAGTATAGATAAATAGAACATTTGATAAAGGCGCTCATAATAGTGTAATAAAATGAAGTTAGACGATGTGCTGAACACAGGGAAGAGAATTTGATCTCCAATGACCAAAATTTTCAGAAAGAAAACTGATAAGCTTTCCTGTTTAAGAAAATCAAGCTTAAGAGGCAAGGGTAAACTATAAACAACCCAATAAAATCATGTTAAACATAGATTGAATCAAATGCTTCCAATAGCATACATGTGAATAAGCAATTCTGCATAACCCAGAAAATTCTAATTCAAAAAGGAAACTAATTTTGAGTTTCACTGACATACCAACTAGTGCTAAGAAGGAATAGTGTGAAATTTACGACCATTTCGGCATGCATTTCACAACCTGGTTGTCATATCGTATGACTACATAAAGATCGCTTGTTCCTGGAAATTTTGTATCAGTAAGTGGCATTATTTTCAAAATGGAACATTACTGGAACTGCCAATGAGTGTAAGAAACGCATTTGTTAGAAACTATTTTCACATGATAGCATTTTCTTGAGAAAAACATTATATAGCCCAGAGCCACCCAGAACTTCCACATAAATTGGCCAAAAAGACTGCGACCAAAAAGCCTCACCCAAACAGTGTTAATGGCTTATTTTTCTCTAATGATCAAGAGATGAACCAGAATTTACAAACCCATATTTCAATCTCAGATGGCTAAAATGCCTAGGGTTAGCTAACCACACCAAACAAGGATCCAGACAAAAATACAAAAAAGAAGATAAAGATAATGGCAGATACGTACATACGTGGATACATACATGCATATATACACATATATACATATATATACAAACTCCACATGAGGCCATGATAAAAAGAAACGAGCATCTCATCTTCATGACCATGCAAAGGTGTCTGAGTGCCTTACTGAAGTTACCCTAGACGGCAAAGATTCCTTTTCATCTTCTATCACTCCATCCAAAGTGATTTTCTATGTCCAAAGACCGAGTAGGTGTTAATGTGCATTGTGGTAGATAATTATATTTGTTTAGGATATCAAAATGAAGATGTTGACCCAGGTTAATTAGAAGGGCTCACTGTCTAGTTTGTCAGCATCATCGGGTTTCATAACAGTTTTAACACTTCTCATCCAATATTCACTCAAATTACTAACGCAATCATATTGGTCAACTCAAAATCAGTTTCAACATAAAAGAAAGATGGAAAACGTTTTAGACCAGTCTACATTCTCCAAATCCATGTAAACATCAACATCCTTTTTCAGTTCGGGCTTGGTTATGTGTTTCTACCCCACCAATGTGTAGGATTGTTATTTATTACTTTTCGCATATTAGCCATAAAAAAAAGCACTCGTTGAAAACGATCGGAGAAAAATTAAAGTATGGAGAATACCCACATGCGTTATATTGTTAGAGTTTCAAGTTATAGTAACTGAACATCGTACCTTGTCAATGACACTTTCACTTTACATCTTGTTGTACATGGGATTATGAATGCCTTTGTTATTGTTTTGTTATACAGGGATAGGTTTGTCTTTTTACCCTCCCACCGTGTACTTTTCTAATTTCCCTCATTTCATCTGATCAATCTCTAACAATATTCATCACCAACGTACGTCATATTTCATATTCCATCTTGTTGAAAATTAGAATTAGGAATGTCTTGTTGTTTTCTCACGTAAGGGTAGATTTGTCTTTATACCACACAATCATGTAGCTCTCTTATTTTTTTTATTTCATATAGTCAAGATCTTATTGTAGACAACACCAGAGAAATAGTCGTTGAACATCCTATCGAGTAATTCACACTTCCTCACAAGCTTGTTCAATACGACACCAAATATACATCAACATACATATGTATTTCACGGGTAGTTTTGTCTTCCCACCCCTCCACTGTGTAGTCGTGGTATTTATATCTTTCCGCAGACCCTTTTCTCGTGAAACTTATTATAAAAGTACTTTTGGAGTCGAAAGCCCCGCTCAATTCTCACTACCAGATTAAAGTATACTCAAAACCCACATGGGTTATGTTGTTAGAGTTTCATTGATTATAACTGAACATTATGTCATGTCATACACAATTTCACATTCCGTCATGTGAACTTCCTAACTTGTCACAATTTTTTTTCCGTCTTGTTGAAGATGACATCATGAATACCCTATCATTGTTTTCTCACAAAGGGGTATGTTTGTCTTTTTACTCTGCCTTCGTGTAACCACCTTATTTCTCTCATTTCGTCCGGTCAACCACCACCAACAGCCATCAAACATAATCTCCTCTCATTTCTCTCATTTCGTACATTTTATCTTGTTGAATATGGCGTCAAATAAACATCACCATCCCTTTCAGTTCGGGGGTAGTTTTGTGTTTCAACCCCACGGATGTGTATACTTGCTATTTATTACTTTTCACATGTTTTTTCGCATACTAGCCATCAATAAAAGTACTCATTGGAAACAAACCCATCAAAATTAAAGTATGGTGAATACCCCCATGGGAATTGTTGTCAAATTTCACTGATTATAAGTAATCAGAACAATGTGTATTGTCACACACAATTTCACATTCAGTCAACAGAACATCGTGTCTTGTAACACACAATTTCACATTCCGTCTTGCTGAAGATCACATCATGAATACCCTATCATTGTTTTCGCACATAGAGTTACGTTTGTCTTTCAACCCCGCCTTAATGTAGCCACCTTATTCTTCTCATTACACCAGGTCAGTCACCAAAACGGACCATCACCAAAATACTTGTTCACGAACATCATTCACACTTTTACGCTTTATCTTGTAGCACATGGCATCATGTAAACATCAACAACATTTTTCAGTTCGGGAGTGGTTTTGTCTTTTTACCCCACCGATGTGTAGACATGTTATTAATTACTTTTCGCATGTTTTTTCGCATACTAGCCATCAATAAAAGTACTCGTAGGAAACGATTACATCAAAATTAAAGTACGGTGAATACCCACATGCATTATATTGTTAGAGTTTCAATCACTAACAGCAGCCATCACCATAATAATTGTTTTCGAGCAGCATCTCCTATCATTCACACTTTTACGCTTTATCTTGTTGAAAATGACGACACCCAATATCTGTTGCCTTGTTATTGTGTTGTCACATCGGGATATGTTTGTCTTCTTACCGAGCCAACATGTAGCTTTCCAATTTCTCTAATTTCATCGGGTCAATCTCTAACAATATCCAACAACCACGTAATTGTTGTTTAACATTATATCATGTCATCAACATTTTCAAACTGGTTCTTACTGACCACAACACCATGTATACATCGAAATAGAAATCTACTTTTGGGGTAGTTTTAACTTTTTACGCAGATCATCGTGTAGCCCTTGTTGGAGACGAGAGACCCTAGAGGTTCGCTAATGATAATTAAAATTCGGTGAAAACCCACAAACATTATATAGTTAATGTGTTTAGCATAATAATTAAGTGAACATCCTATCTTGACACTCACAACTTCATATTCCATCATGTTGAAGATAGAATTATGAAAGTTTGATTGTTGTTTTCTCACGTAAGGGTAGGTTTGTCTTTATACCCCGCCATCGTGTCGATCTTTTATTTTTCTTATTTTATATGGCCATCCTCTTATTGTAGTCATCACCAGAGTACTAGACGTTGAACATCATACCTTGTGATTCATACTTCGATATGATCTTTTTGAATACGACACCATGTATACATCAGCATAGATATCTATTTTAAAGGTAGTTTTGTCTTCCTACCCCTCCACTTTGTAGTCGTGGTATTTATATCTTTCTGCAGACCCTTTTCCCATGCAACGTATTACAAAAGTATTTGTTGAAGTCGAAAGTCCCACTCAATTCACACTACCACATTAAAGTATGCTCAAAACCCATATGGGTTATGTTGATAGAGTTTTATTGATTATAACAAAGAGAACATTGTTTCTTGTTACACACAATTTCACATTCCGTTAACAGAACATCGTGTCTTGTCACAAACAATTTAAAATTTTGTCTTGTTAAAGATGACATCATGAATATCCTATCATTGTTTTCTCACATAAGGGTACGTTTGTCTTTCAACCCCGCCTTCGTGTAGCCACCTTATTTCTCTCATTTCGCCCGATTAATCACCATCTGCAGCCATCACCATAATACTTGTTCTTGAACATCATCTCCTACCACTCACACTTTTACGCTTTATCTTATTGAACATGGCATCATATAAACATGAGCATCATTTTTCATTTTGGGCTAGTTTTGTATTTTTACCCTATCGGTGTGTAGACTTGCTATTTATCACTTTTTGCATACTAGCCATCAATAAAAGTACTCGTAAAAAATGATTGCATCAAAAATAAAGTATGGTGAATACCCACATGGGTTATATTGCTAAAGTTTCAAGTAATAGGTAACTGAACATCGTACCTTGTCAATGACACTTCTATATTTCATCTTGTTTTACATGGGATTATGAATGCCTTTCCTATTGTTTTGTCATACAGGGATAGGTTTGTCTTTTTACCCTACCACCGGGTACTTTTCCAATTTCTCTCATTCCATCTGATCAATTTATTACAATATTCATCACCAATGTACGTGTTGCTCAACATCATATCGTGTCATCCACATTTTAAAACTTGTTCTTGTTGATCACAATGCCTTGTATACATCGAAATAGATATCTACTTGAGGGGGAGCTTTGTCTTTTTACCCTCACTATTGTGAAGTCCTTGTTGGAGACGATAGACCCGCTTAGTTCGCTAATGATAATTAAAATTTGGTGAAAACCCACAAACAATGTTTGGTTAGAGTTAGAAGGATAATAAGTAACTGAACATCGTATCTTGTCACACATTTTCATATTCCATCTGGTTGAAGATGGAACTATGAATGACTTGTTCTTTTTTCAAGTGATGATAGGTTTGTCTTTTACGCCACCACGATAAGGGTAGGATTGTCTTTCTACACCACCAATGTTCTTGTTGGTTAATATTAAATTGTGTCATCGACATTTTCAAACTTGATCTTGTCATCACGAAAATACTTGTTCTCGAACATCATCTCCTATCATTCACACTTTTACGCTTTATCTTGTTAAACATGGCGTCATGTAAACATCAACATCGTTTTTCAGTTCGGGGGTAGTTTTGTATTTTTACCCCACCGGTGTGTACACTTGCTATTTATCACTTTTTGCATATTTTTTTCGCATACTAGTCATCAATAAGAGTACTCGTTAGAAACGATCGCATCAAAATTAAGGTATGATCGCATCAAAATTAAGGTATGGTGAATACCCACATGCGTTATATTGTAAAAGTTTCAGGTTATAAGTAACTTAACATGGTACCTTGTCAATGACACTTCCATATTTCATCTTGTGGTACATGGCATTATAAATGCCTTATTGTTTTGTCATACAAGGATAGGCTTGTGTTTTTACCCTGCCACCGTGTACCTTTCTAATTTCCCTCAATTCATTTGGTCAATCTCTAACAATATCCATCACAAACGTAAGTGTTGGTTAACATCATATCGTGCAATCCACATTTTCAAACTTGTTCTCGTTGACCACAACGCCAAGTATAACTCGACATAGATATCTACTTCAAGGGTAGTTTTCTCGTTTTACCCCCACCATCGTGAAGTCCTTGTTGGAGACAATAGACCTGCTTAGTTCGCTAATGATAATCAAAGTTTGGTGAAAACCCACAAACATCGTATAGCAAGAGTTACAACAATAATAAGTAACTGAATATCGTATTTTGTCACTCACACTTTCATATTCCACCTGGTTGAAGATGGCACTATGAATGGCTTTATGTTGATTTCTCATATAAGGATAGATTCATCCTTTTACACTACCACCATATGGTTGGGTTTGTCAATGTCTTGTTGCTTAAAATTATATTGTGTAATCAACATTTTCACAATTGTTTTGTTGACGACAATTTCGGTCCTGGTGAAATTGACATCATGAATACCTTATCATTGTTTTCTCACACAGGGGTACGTTTGCCTTTCTACCCCGCCTTCGTGTAGCCCACTTATTTCTCTTATTTCACCTAGTCAATCACTAATTAGAGCAATCACCAAAAGATTTGTTCTCGAACATCATCCCCTATCATGTAGGTTTCCGATTTCTTGTACTAAACATTGTCACTCACAGTTTCATATTTCATCTTGTTGAAGATGGCATTATGAATGTCTTGTTGTTTTCTCACATAAGGGTAGGTTTGTCATTCTACCCTTCCATCGTTTAGCTCACCTTTTTTTTTTCATAAGGTCAAGCTCTTATTGTAGCCATGACCAGAGTACTAGCCGTTGAACATCTTATCTTGTCATTCACACTTCCATTGAACATTTTATCTTGTGATTCACACTTCTACACGATCTTGCTGAACACGAAAACATGTACGCATCAACAGGTATATCTATTTCAGGGGTAGTTTTGTCTTCGTATACCTCCACTCTGTAGTCGTGGTATTTATATCCTTTCACAGACCCTTTTCTCTTGCAACTTATTAAAAAAGTATTTGTTGGAGTCGAAAGTCACTGAATTCGCATTACCAAATTAAAGTATGCTCAAAACCCACATGGTTTATGTTATTAGAGTTTCATTGATTAAAACTAACAGAACATTGTGTCTTGTCACAAAATTTCAGTTTTCGTCAACAGAATATCGTGTCTTGTCACACAATTTCACATTCCCTCTTGTTGAAGATGACATCATGAATACCCTATTATTGTTTTCTCACACAGGGGTACCTTTGTTTTTCTATCACGCCTTCGAGTAGCCACCTTATTTCTCTTGTTTCACATGATCAATCACTAACAACAGCCATCACCATAATAATTGTTTTCGAGCAGCATCTCCTATCATTGACACTTTTACGCTTTATCTTGTTGAAAATGACTACACCCAATATTTGTTGCCTTGTTATTGTGTTGTCACATCGAGATATGTTTGTCTTCTTACCGAGCCAACATGTAGCTTTCCAATTTCTCTAATTTCATCGGGTCAATCTCTAACAATATCCAACAACCACGTAATTGTTGTTTAACATTATATCATGTCATCAACATTTTCAAACTGGTTCTTACTGACCACAACACCATGTATACATCAAAATAGAAATCTACTTTTGGGGTAGTTTTAACTTTTTACGCAGATCATCGTGTAACCCTTGTTGGAGACGAGAGACCCTAGAGGTTCGCTAATGATAATTAAAATTCGGTGAAAACCCACAAACATTATATAGTTAATGTGTTTAGCATAATAATTAATTGAACATCCTATCTTGACACTCACAACTTCATATTCCATCATGTTGAAGATAGAATTATGAAAGTTTGATTGTTGTTTTCTCACGTAAGGGTAGGTTTGTCTTTATACCCCGCCATCGTGTCGATCTTTTATTTTTCTTATTTTATATGCTCATCCTCTTATTGTAGTCATCACCAGAGTACTAGACGTTGAACATCATACCTTGTGATTCATACTTCGATATGATCTTGTTGAATACGACACCATGTATACATCAGCATAGATATCTATTTTAAAGGTAGTTTTGTCTTCCTACCCCTCCACTTTGTAGTCGTGGTATTTATATCTTTCTGCAGACCCTTTCCCATGCAACGTATTACAAAAGTATTTGTTGAAGTGGAAAGTCCCACTCAATTCACACTACCAGATTAAAGTATGCTCAAAACCCATATGGGTTATGTTGATAGAGTTTTATTGATTATAACAAAGAGAACATTGTTTCTTGTTACACACAATTTCACATTCCGTTAACAGAACATCGTGTCTTGTCACAAACAATTTAAAATTTTGTCTTGTTAAAGATGACATCATGAATATCCTATCATTGTTTTCTCACATAAGGGTACGTTTGTCTTTCAACCCCGCCTTCGTGTAGCCACCTTATTTCTCTCATTTCGGCTGATTAATCACTATCTGCAGCCATCACCATAATACTTGTTCTTGAACATCATCTCCTACCACTCACACTTTTACGCTTTATCTTATTGAACAAGGCATCATATAAACATGAGCATCATTTTTCAGTTTGGGGTAGTTTTGTATTTTTACCCTATCGGTGTGTAGACTTGCTATTTATCACTTTTTGCATACTAGCCATCAATAAAAGTACTCTAAAAAATGATTGCATCAAAAATAAAGTATAGTGAATGTAACGACCCCAATCCAGACCCTTTTAAAAATGCGAATTTTTTTTTTTTTTCTTTTTTTCTAAAGAGTTGCAGAAACCTTCCCAGAGATCTGGGGTCCTCACAGTTCCACTTTCCATTGGATAGCCCATCCACCACAAACGAAGTTGCAATTATCATCCCTATCAACCAACTAAAACTCTTTTATTAATGAGTAATAAAATTTCAAAGACAAGGTTTTCTTCAACTGAAAGTAAAGTAACAATTGCAGAATTTAAAAGAACTGAATGACAAAAGAAAGAGCCACAATATCCTCTACTGAAGCTGACAAGTCCAAGTATAACTCATTCATCCCCAGATGCATGTCCAACTTCACTGTTCACCATTTCCTGTGAAAAACCAACAAAGTAGGGTGTCAGAACCGAAATTCTGAGCACAACTACTTCTAAAGAAACCAGATGAGAGAAAGAACATGGATAAGATTTCATGCAGTGATTTGAGTGAGTGCAGATATAAAATTTTCAACATCTAAGTTTCCATAACTACCAATGATTTCATTTACTCACCAATCAATAACAGTAAACAGTGTTATATATCAACAACTAAATAACCAACCTTTCAGCATGATTTCACGAAGTAAAGCGTATGCTACCACCAAATGATGACATGATATCAAGAATGATTCAAACATGCATGATCTAATGCATAACAGAAAAATGCGTGATTATGTGCAATGCATGATTTCTTCTGTTATCTTTCATTTAAGTTCCATCTTTCCATATGCATGCCCTATTAGATGCACACATCTTTAAGTTCCTCTTTTTAATTACCGTGGCCCGCGGATACACCAAACGGGTACAAACCCCGAGGTCAAGTAGGTTCCCAGGGTAGCTTAACACACAATTTGTATTTTATTACTGGGTTCCAACTTAGCCCTCGACCGATATCAGGAAACAACACCATCCATCGGAACATTAGACCTCCACATCTAATGTCGGGGACACAAGGGACACCCCACGCCCACAAGTGCCACTTCCTTGGTACCATAAACTCACAGCTGTGACTAACACACCACTCCCGGGTAAAGTGGCGGGTTCTCCCTAAAACCGTGGCCAGGAGAAGAACCTCAATATCGGGTTCAGGGGCAACAACGCACACGGAGTTTTTGTATCCTCACAGTCTCCCCAAGACCGGATATCCAAGATTCTCATACTCCAGATGAGATATCCCAGAATGTATATTACACTATTCTTATTCTTTATTTTTATTTAAAGTTCATTCTTAAGTTTGCAACACTATATGCAAAAGTAAAGTGAAAACCCCGCATCCTCCCTTACAGGGACCCATTCGGGACTCCAGCCCGTATAAACACAAAGAACAGTGTAGTAAAGTGCCAAACCATCTTATGTGGTTTAAGTGATGCTTTTAAAAAAACATATATAAAAGAAAACCAAACTCACGGCTCTCCAGGCCGGTGATGGTCCAATTTGGCCATCGGTGCATCACGTAATAAAACCAAATTAGTGATAAATTTACAACACTAGGCCAAAATGCCAAAAGCATATATATTCATGCCAATATAACACCAAACATATGCACGTTATAATTTATTCATATGCAATTTCAATGTGTGGGTTACCTACGTCACATAGGGGTCTTAACCAATCCATAGTTTCTTTAAGTGTGTGAGTGTACATGTACCTTTTCATATATAAATCAAGTATACATGTAACTAAATGTGACCCCAAATACAAGCAACATCCTAGTATAGTCATCAAATATTTCTCATGTTACTAATTCTACAACACAACACTGATGCCCAGTTCATTCACCCCATTCTTGGTTTTATTTCAGCATCATATGCAGGATTCAGTTAACATGATTGAGCAGTGAACATATCCACCCAAACGGGTAGTGACGTATTACAGAAAACGAACTCTACAGCCCTACTAGAGCCTGCAAATCTCGAATCCCACATGTGCATGAGATAAGTCTTCACATGTTCAGCAACCAAGTACAAGAATATCAGAATAATCAAAAGAATACAGTACAAGCTACCATAAATGTACGTTACATTGGAAATACAATTTATGTAACATGTTTAGAAATATCGACAATAAACGGTTGCAGTTGAAACAGGTTACAATTGAATAATAAAGCTTTATATTCGGCCAAACTAAATACTTAAAAATTCTGAACATCTTCAATGTATAGTATGTATGGTTTCATATCATGTTAGGACAACAAAACAACAACCAAACAATGTACATCATTATGAATGATCTATCTTATGCTGCCATTACATATAACTGTTTGTAATCATAAGGAAGAAATCAACCTACACAACATGAATGGGTTAATAATCACGAAATCAAACTCCAAAATTAACTCATGAATGACACTTGGATCTATAATAATTCAACTCGTTGAAGCAAACATGTACATGTTTATCATCCTAACGGAGCAATTGGTTTATATATTCTGAAAGGGGTTAGTGAGCATGCATTAAACCTCCCAAAAATTAATTCATAAAGACACTTGATTTTACAACAATTCAACTTGTTGAGGCCACTTCTCTTTTACAATATTTTACGCAGATTCAATTCATGTGCATTTTCATGTGGAAAACAACACCTTAACAAATCTTTGATCATGCTTGGAGTTCAGTAAATCAGATGAATATCCATAGAAAATAGGCAGACATATCGAATAATATCATGGCATAGCAGAAAATGCACAGCATACATATATATTTTTTTTTGAAACATACGAGTTATAGGCCAGCACCCAGCTGACTGGGTCGGCTGGGCCTGCTATGGCCCGACCCACAAGATGTAAAGCACCCAGTCGACGGGGTCGGCTGGGGCCCTGCTAACACAGCACCCAGCCGACTGGGTCGGCTGGGCCTGACGCCTCCTACCAACGCACTAGAGGCCTGCAACACATATATTTTTTTTTCATAAGCCTATACGATTACTGTTTTCCTATTTCAAGATTTAGGGCATATTAAGAAAAGCCCCAAATCAATTGATTTGGGTATTTAGGGTTTATCAAGAAAACCCCCAAATCATCGTATGGAATCGAACCCCTGTTCGATTCCTCACCCAGGTTCGAAGAAGAACCGTACCTGATTCCGATGGGTTTCCCGGCGATCGAAGGCTGGGGACGCGAAGGTAGGGCCGCGATTGACACTCCTTGTTGCTGTCGCGACAGGGGGGGTACTCGCTGCAGTCGCTGATGGCTGCTTGTTGCCGCAGCTCGCCGGCGAACTCCTCCTCTCCGATACACACTGACAGAGAGAGAGAGAGAGAGAGACGGTGGAAAGGAGATGGGGGAGGAGAGAGTGCCCGAGTGAAGAGGGAACCCCCCCCCCTCTCCATGCCGAGATGGGAGGAGTTGGTTACGCATTGCGTAACCCCCTCCTGCCCCCCTTTCCTTTTCTGCAACGAACCTATCGGGTTGCCCCTTTCTTTAAAAGGGCTGTTACACAGGGGCGCGGCTCGGGTCCGGACCCGAGACCCGTAACCCGGCCCCAATCGATATGGATCCACAAGTGGATCCAAATGGATCCACTGTGGATCCTCGAATTAAATTAGATTTTTTTTTTAAATTTTAAAAATTTTATTTATTCATTATTATCATTAAATCAAGGTTTCAAATGAATAAATCCTAATTACCCCCCCTTTATGGGTCCTGGATCCGTAATGTGGATCTAGGCCCAACTTGAAAATTTTGAGATATTTTTCAAATAAGAAATCTCGGGTTTTACAGTGAGATATTTTCAATCTTTTATTTTTCTTATTTTATATGGTCATCCTCTTATTGTAGTCATCACCAGAGTACTAGACGTTGAACATCATACCTTGTGATTCATATTTCGATATGATCTTGTTAAATACGACACCATGTATACATCAGCATAGATATCTATTTTAAAGGTAGTTTTGTCTTCCTACCCCTCCACTTTGTAGTCGTGGTATTTATATCTTTCTGCAGACCCTTTCCCCATGCAACGTATTACAAAAGTATTTGTTGAAGTCGAAAGTCCCACTCAATTCACACTACCAGATTAAAGTATGCTCAAAACCCATATGGGTTATGTTGATAGAGTTTTATTGATTATAACAAAGAGAACATTGTTTCTTGTTACACACAATTTCACATTCCGTTAACAGAACATCGTGTCTTGTCACAAACAATTTAAAATTTTGTCTTGTTAAAGATGACATCATGAATATCCTATCATTGTTTTATCACATAAGAGTACGTTTGTCTTTCAACCCCGCCTTCGTGTAGCCACCTTATTTCTCTCATTTCGCCCGATTAATCACCATCTGCAGCCATCACCATAATACTTGTTCTTGAACATCATCTCCTACCACTCACACTTTTACGCTTTATCTTATTGAACATGGCATCATATAAACATGAGCATCATTTTTCAGTTTGGGGTAGTTTTGTATTTTTACCCTATCGGTGTGTAGACTTGCTATTTATCACTTTTTGCATACTAGCCATCAATAAAAGTACTCGTAAAAAATGATTGCATCAAAAATAAAGTATAGTGAATACCCACATGGGTTATATTGCTAAAGTTTCAAGTAATAGGTAACTGAACATCGTACCTTGTCAATGACACTTCTATATTTCATCTTGTTTTACATGGGATTATGAATGCCTTTCCTATTGTTTTGTCATACAGGGATAGGTTTGTCTTTTTACCCTACCACCGGGTACTTTTCCAATTTCTCTCATTCCATCTGATCAATTTATTACAATATTCATCACCAATGTACGTGTTGCTCAACATCATATCGTGTCATCCACATTTTAAAACTTGTTCTTGTTGATCACAATGCCTTGTATACATCGAAATAGATATCTACTTGAGGGGGAGCTTTGTCTTTTTACCCTCACTATTGTGAAGTCCTTGTTGGAGACGATAGACCCGCTTAGTTCGCTAATGATAATTAAAATTTGGTGAAAACCCACAAACAATGTTTGGTTAGAGTTAGAAGGATAATAAGTAATTGAACATTGTATCTTGTCACACATTTTCATATTCCATCTGGTTGAAGATGGAACTATGAATTACTTGTTCTTTTTTCAAGTGATGATAGTTTGTCTTTTACGCCACCACGATAAGAGTAGGATTGTCTTTCTACACCACCAATGTTCTTGTTGGTTAATATTAAATTGTGTCATCGATATTTTCAAACTTGATCTTGTCATCACGAAAATACTTGTTCTCGAACATCATCTCCTATCATTCACACTTTTACGCTTTATCTTGTTAAACATGGCGTCATGTAAACATCAACATCGTTTTTCAGTTCGGGGGTAGTTTTGTATTTTTACCCCACCGGTGTGTACACTTGCTATTTATCACTTTTTGCATATTTTTTTCGCATACTAGTCATCAATAAGAGTACTCGTTAGAAACGATCGCATCAAAATTAAGGTATGATCGCATCAAAATTAAGGTATGGTGAATACCCACATGCGTTATATTGTAAAAGTTTCAGGTTATAAGTAACTTAACATGGTACCTTGTCAATGACACTTCCATATTTCATCTTGTGGTACATGGCATTATAAATGCCTTATTGTTTTGTCATACAAGGATAGGCTTGTGTTTTTACCCTGCCACCGTGTACCTTTCTAATTTCCCTCAATTCATTTGGTCAATCTCTAACAATATCCATCACAAACGTAAGTGTTGGTTAACATCATATCGTGCAATCCACATTTTCAAACTTGTTCTCGTTGACCACAACGCCAAGTATAACTCGACATAGATATCTACTTCAAGGGTAGTTTTCTCGTTTCACCCCCACCATCGTGAAGTCCTTGTTGGAGACAATAGACCTGCTTAGTTCGCTAATGATAATCAAAGTTTGGTGAAAACCCACAAACATCGTATAGCAAGAGTTACAACAATAATAAGTAACTGAATATCGTATTTTGTCACTCACACTTTCATATTCCACCTGGTTGAAGATGGCACTATGAATGGCTTTATGTTGATTTCTCATATAAGGATAGATTCATCCTTTTACACTACCACCATATGGTTGGGTTTGTCAATGTCTTGTTGCTTAAAATTATATTGTGTAATCAACATTTTCACAATTGTTTTGTTGACGACAATTTCGGTCCTTGTGAAATTGACATCATGAATACCTTATCATTGTTTTCTCACACAGGGGTACGTTTGCCTTTCTACCCCGCCTCCGTGTAGCCAACTTATTTCTCTTATTTCACCTAGTCAATCACTAATTAGAGCAATCACCAAAAGATTTGTTCTCGAACATCATCCCCTATTATGTAGGATTCCGATTTCTTGTACTGAACATTGTCACTCACAGTTTCATATTTCATCTTGTTGAAGATGGCATTATGAATGTCTTGTTGTTTTCTCACATAAGGGTAGGTTTGTCATTCTACCCTGCCATCGTTTAGCTCACCTTTTTTTTCATAAGGTCAAGCTCTTATTGTAGCCATGACCAGAGTACCAGCCGTTGAACATCTTATCTTGTGATTCACATTTCCATTGAACATTTTATCTTGTGATTCACACTGCTACACGATCTTGCTGAACACGAAAACATGTACGCATCAACAGGCATATCTATTTCAGGGGTAGTTTTGTCTTCGTATACCTCCACTCTGTAGTCGTGGTATTTATATCCTTTCGTAGACCCTTTTCTCTTGCAACTTATTAAAAAAGTATTTGTTGGAGTCGAAAGTCACTGAATTCGCATTACCAAATTAAAGTATGCTCAAAACCCACATGGTTTATGTTATTAGAGTTTCATTGATTAAAACTAACAGAACATTGTGTCTTGTCACAAAATTTCAGATTTCGTCAACAGAATATCGTGTCTTGTCACACAATTTCACATTCCCTCTTGTTGAAGATGACATCATGAATACCCTATTATTGTTTTCTCACACAGGGGTACCTTTGTTTTTCTATCACGCCTTCGAGTAGCCACCTTATTTCTCTTGTTTCACATGATCAATCACTAACAACAACCATCACCATAATAATTGTTTTCGAGCAGCATCTCCTATCATGCACACGTTTACGCTTTATCTTGTTGAAAACGACGACACCCAATACCTGTTGCCTTGTTATTGTGTTGTCACATCGGGATATGTTTGTCTTCTTACCGAGCCAACATGTAGCTTTCCAATTTCTCTAATTTCATCGGGTCAATCTCTAACAATATCCAACAACCACGTAATTGTCGTTTAACATTATATAATGTCATCAACATTTTCAAACTGGTTCTTACTGACCACAACACCATGTATACATCGAAATAGAAATCTACTTTTGGGGTAGTTTTAACTTTTTACGCAGATCATCGTGTAGCCCTTGTTGGAGACGAGAGACCCTAGAGGTTCGCTAATGATAATTAAAATTCGGTGAAAACCCACAAACATTATATAGTTAATGTGTTTAGCATAATAATTAATTGAACATCCTATCTTGACACTCACAACTTCATATTCCATCATGTTGAAGATAGAATTATGAAAGTTTGATTGTTGTTTTCTCACGTAAGGGTAGGTTTGTCTTTATACCCCGCCATCGTGTCGATCTTTTATTTTTCTTATTTTATATGGCCATCCTCTTATTGTAGTCATCACCAGAGTACTAGACGTTGAACATCATACCTTGTGATTCATACTTCGATATGATCTTGTTGAATACGACACCATGTATACATCAGCATAGATATCTATTTTAAAGGTAGTTTTGTCTTCCTACCGCTCCACTTTGTAGTCGTGGCATTTATATCTTTCTGCAGACCCTTTTCCCATGCAACGTATTACAAAAGTATTTGTTGAAGTCGAAAGTCCCACTCAATTCACACTACCAGATTAAAGTATGCTCAAAACCCATATGGGTTATGTTGATAGAGTTTTATTGATTATAACAAAGAGAACATTGTTTCTTGTTACACACAATTTCACATTCCGTTAACAGAACATCGTGTCTTGTCACAAACAATTTAAAATTTTGTCTTGTTAAAGATGACATCATGAATATCCTATCATTGTTTTCTCACATAAGGGTACGTTTGTCTTTCAACCCCGCCTTCGTGTAGCCACCTTATTTCTCTCATTTCGCCCGATTAATCACCATCTGCAGCCATCACCATAATACTTGTTCTTGAACATCATCTCCTACCACTCACACTTTTACGCTTTATCTTATTGAACATGGCATCATATAAACATGAGCATCATTTTTCAGTTTGGGGTAGTTTTGTATTTTTACCCTATCGGTGTGTAGACTTGCTATTTATCACTTTTTGCATACTAGCCATCAATAAAAGTACTCGTAAAAAATGATTGCATCAAAAATAAAGTATAGTGAATACCCACATGGGTTATATTGCTAAAGTTTCAAGTAATAGGTAACTGAACATCGTACCTTGTCAATGACACTTCTATATTTCATCTTGTTTTACATGGGATTATGAATGCCTTTCCTATTGTTTTGTCATACAGGGATAGGTTTGTCTTTTTACCCTACCACCGGGTACTTTTCCAATTTCTCTCATTCCATCTGATCAATTTATTACAATATTCATCACCAATGTACGTGTTGCTCAACATCATATCGTGTCATCCACATTTTAAAACTTGTTCTTGTTGATCACAATGCCTTGTATACATCGAAATAGATATCTACTTGAGGGGGAGCTTTGTCTTTTTACCCTCACTATTGTGAAGTCCTTGTTGGAGACGATAGACCCGCTTAGTTCGCTAATGATAATTAAAATTTGGTGAAAACCCACAAACAATGTTTGGTTAGAGTTAGAAGGATAATAAGTAATTGAACATCGTATCTTGTCACACATTTTCATATTCCATCTGGTTGAAGATGGAACTATGAATGACTTGTTCTTTTTTCAAATGATGATAGGTTTGACTTTTACACCACCACGATAAGGGTAGGATTGTCTTTCTACACCACCAATGTTCTTGTTGGTTAATATTAAATTGTGTAATCAACATTTTCAAACTTGTTCTTGTCATCACGAAAAGACTTGTTCTCGAACATCATCTCCTATCATTCACACTTTTACGCTTTATCTTGTTAAACATGGTGTCATGTAAACATCAACATCGTTTTTCAGTTCGGGGGTAGTTTTGTATTTTTACCCCACCGGTGTGTACACTTGCTATTTATCACTTTTTGCATATTTTTTTCGCATACTAGTCATCAATAAGAGTACTCGTTAGAAACGATCGCATCAAAATTAAGGTATGATCGCATCAAAATTAAGGTATGGTGAATACCCACATGCGTTATATTGTAAAAGTTTCAGGTTATAAGTAACTTAACATGGTACCTTGTCAATGACACTTCCATATTTCATCTTGTGGTACATGGCATTATAAATGCCTTATTGTTTTGTCATACAAGGATAGACTTGTGTTTTTACCCTGCCACCGTGTACCTTTCTAATTTCCCTCAATTCATTTGGTCAATCTCTAACAATATCCATCACAAACGTAAGTGTTGGTTAACATCATATCGTGCAATCCACATTTTCAAACTTGTTCTCGTTGACCACAACGCCAAGTATAACTCGACATAGATATCTACTTCAAGGGTAGTTTTCTCGTTTCACCCCCACCATCGTGAAGTCCTTGTTGGAGACAATAGACCTGCTTAGTTCGCTAATGATAATCAAAGTTTGGTGAAAACCCACAAACATCGTATAGCAAGAGTTACAACAATAATAAGTAACTGAATATCGTATTTTGTCACTCACACTTTCATATTCCACCTGGTTGAAGATGGCACTATGAATGGCTTTATGTTGATTTCTCATATAAGGATAGATTCATCCTTTTACACTACCACCATATGGTTGGGTTTGTCAATGTCTTGTTGCATAAAATTATACTGTGTAATCAACATTTTCACAATTGTTCTTGTTGATGACAATTTCGGTCCTGGTGAAATTGACATCATGAATACCTTATCATTGTTTTCTCACACAGGGGTACGTTTGCCTTTCTACCCCGCCTCCGTGTAGCCAACTTATTTCTCTTATTTCACCTAGTCAACCACTAATTAGAGCAATCACCAAAAGATTTGTTCTCGAACATCATCCCCTATCATGTAGGTTTCCGATTTCTTGTACTGAACATTGTCACTCACAGTTTCATAATTCATCTTGTTGAAGATGGCATTATGAATGTCTTGTTGTTTTCTCACATAAGGGTAGGTTTGTCATTCTACCCTTCCATCGTTTAGCTCACCTTTTTTTTTCATAAGGTCAAGCTCTTATTGTAGCCATGACCAGAGTACTAGCCGTTGAACATCTTATCTTGTCATTCACACTTCCATTGAACATTTTATCTTGTGATTCACACTACTACACGATCTTGCTGAACACGAAAACATGTACGCATCAACAGGTATATCTATTTCAGGGGTAGTTTTGTCTTCGTATACCTCCACTCTGTAGTCATGGTATTTATATCCTTTCGCAGACCCTTTTCTCTTGCAACTTATTAAAAAAGTACTTGTTGGAGTCGAAAGTCACACTCAATTCGCATTACCAAACTAAAGTATGCTCAAAACCCACATGGTTTATGTTATTAGAGTTTCATTGATTAAAACTAACAGAACATTGTGTCTTGTCACAAAATTTCAGATTTCGTCAACAGAATATCGTGTCTTGTCACACAATTTCACATTCCCTCTTGTTGAAGATGACATCATGAATACCCTATTATTGTTTTCTCACACAGGGGTACCTTTGTTTTTTCTATCACGCCTTCGAGTAGCCACCTTATTTCTCTTGTTTCACATGATCAATCACTAACAGCAGCCATCACCATAATAATTGTTTTCGAGCAGCATCTCCTATCATTCACACTTTTACGCTTTATCTTGTTGAAAATGACGACACCCAATATGCCTTGTTATTGTGTTGTCACATCGGGATATGTTTGTCTTCTTACCGAGCCAACATGTAGCTTTCTAATTTCTCTAATTTCATCGGGTCAATCTCTAACAATATCCAACAACCACGTAATTGTGGTTTAAGATTATATCATGTCATCAACATTTTCAAACTGGTTCTTACTGACCACAACACCATGTATACATCGAAATAGAAATCTACTTTTGGGGTAGTTTTAACTTTTTACGCAGATCATCGTGTAGCCCTTGTTGGAGACGAGAGACCCTAGAGGTTCGCAAATGATAATTAAAATTCGGTGAAAACCCACAAACATTATATAGTTAATGTGTTTAGCATAATAATTAATTGAACATCCTATCTTGACACTCACAACTTCATATTCCATCATGTTGAAGATAGAATTATGAAAGTTTGATTGTTGTTTTCTCACGTAAGGGTAGGTTTGTCTTTATACCCCGCCATCGTGTCGATCTTTTATTTTTCTTATTTTATATGGTCATCCTCTTATTGTAGTCATCACCAGAGTACTAGACGTTGAACATCATACCTTGTGATTCATACTTCGATATGATCTTGTTGAATACGACACCATGTATACATCAGCATAGATATCTATTTTAAAGGTAGTTTTGTCTTCCTACCCCTCCACTTTGTAGTCGTGGTATTTATATCTTTCTGCAGACCCTTTTCCCATGCAACGTATTACAAAAGTATTTGTTGAAGTCGAAAGTCCCACTCAATTCACACTACCAGATTAAAGTATGCTCAAAACCCATATGGGTTATGTTGATAGAGTTTTATTGATTATAACAAAGAGAACATTGTTTCTTGTTACACACAATTTCACATTCTGTTAACAGAACATCGTGTCTTGTCACAAACAATTTAAAATTTTGTCTTGTTAAAGATGACATCATGAATATCCTATCATTGTTTTGTCACATAAGGGTACGTTTGTCTTTCAACCCCGCCTTCGTGTAGCCACCTTATTTCTCTCATTTCGCCCGATTAATCACCATCTGCAGCCATCACCATAATACTTGTTCTTGAACATCATCTCCTACCACTCACACTTTTACGCTTTATCTTATTGAACATGGCATCATATAAACATGAGCATCATTTTTCATTTTGGGGTAGTTTTGTATTTTTACCCTATCGGTGTGTAGACTTGCTATTTATCACTTTTTGCATACTAGCCATCAATAAAAGTACTCGTAAAAAATGATTGCATCAAAAATAAAGTATAGTGAATACCCACATGGGTTATATTGCTAAAGTTTCAAGTAATAGGTAACTGAACATCGTACCTTGTCAATGACACTTCTATATTTCATCTTGTTTTACATGGGATTATGAATGCCTTTCCTATTGTTTTGTCATACAGGGATAGGTTTGTCTTTTTACCCTACCACCGGGTACTTTTTCAATTTCTCTCATTCCATCTGATCAATTTATTACAATATTCATCACCAATGTACGTGTTGCTCAACATCATATCGTGTCATCCACATTTTAAAACTTGTTCTTGTTGATCACAATGCCTTGTATACATCGAAATAGATATCTACTTGAGGGGGAGCTTTGTCTTTTTACCCTCACTATTGTGAAGTCCTTGTTGGAGACGATAGACCCGCTTAGTTCGCTAATGATAATTAAAATTTGGTGAAAACCTACAAACAATGTTTGGTTAGAGTTAGAAGGATAATAAGTAATTGAACATCGTATCTTGTCACACATTTTCATATTCCATCTGGTTGAAGATGGAACTATGAATGACTTGTTCTTTTTTCAAGTGATGATAGGTTTGTCTTTTACGCCACCACGATAAGGGTAGGATTGTCTTTCTACACCACCAATGTTCTTGTTGGTTAATATTAAATTGTGTCATCGACATTTTCAAACTTGATCTTGTCATCACGAAAATACTTGTTCTCGAACATCATCTCCTATCATTCACACTTTTACGCTTTATCTTGTTAAACATGGCGTCATGTAAACATCAACATCGTTTTTCAGTTCGGGGGTAGTTTTGTATTTTTACCCCACCGGTGTGTACACTTGCTATTTATCACTTTTTGCATATTTTTTTCGCATACTAGTCATCAATAAGAGTACTCGTTAGAAACGATCGCATCAAAATTAAGGTATGATCGCATCAAAATTAAGGTATGGTGAATGCCCACATGCGTTATATTGTAAAAGTTTCAGGTTATAAGTAACTTAACATGGTACCTTGTCAATGACACTTCCATATTTCATCTTGTGGTACATGGCATTATAAATGCCTTATTGTTTTGTCATACAAGGATAGGCTTGTGTTTTTACCCTGCCACCGTGTACCTTTCTAATTTCCCTCAATTCATTTGGTCAATCTCTAACAATATCCATCACAAACGTAAGTGTTGGTTAACATCATATCGTGCAATCCACATTTTCAAACTTGTTCTCGTTGACCACAACGCCAAGTATAACTCGACATAGATATCTACTTCAAGGGTAGTTTTCTCGTTTTACCCCCACCATCGTGAAGTCCTTGTTGGAGACAATAGACCTGCTTAGTTCGCTAATGATAATCAAAGTTTGGTGAAAACCCACAAACATCGTATAGCAAGAGTTACAACAATAATAAGTAACTGAATATCGTATTTTGTCACTCACACTTTCATATTCCACCTGGTTGAAGATGGCACTATGAATGGCTTTATGTTGATTTCTCATATAAGGATAGATTCATCCTTTTACACTACCACCATATGGTTGGGTTTGTCAATGTCTTGTTGCTTAAAATTATATTGTGTAATCAACATTTTCACAATTGTTTTGTTGACGACAATTTCGGTCCTGGTGAAATTGACATCATGAATACCTTATCATTGTTTTCTGACACAGGGGTACGTTTGCCTTTCTACCCCGCCTCCGTGTAGCCAACTTATTTCTCTTATTTCACCTAGTCAATCACTAATTAGAGCAATCACCAAAAGATTTGTTCTCGAACATCATCCCCTATCATGTAGGTTTCCGATTTCTTGTACTGAACATTGTCACTCACAGTTTCATAATTCATCTTGTTGAAGATGGCATTATGAATGTCTTGTTGTTTTCTCACATAAGGGTAGGTTTGTCATTCTACCCTTCCATCGTTTAGCTCACCTTTTTTTTTCATAAGATCAACCTCTTATTGTAGCCATGACCAGAGTACTAGCCGTTGAACATCTTATCTTGTCATTCACACTTCCATTGAACATTTTATCTTGTGATTCACACTTCTACACGATCTTGCTGAACACGAAAACATGTACGCATCAACAGGTATATCTATTTCAGGGGTAGTTTTGTCTTCGTATACCTCCACTCTGTAGTCGTGGTATTTATATCCTTTCGCAGACCCTTTTCTCTTGCAACTTATTAAAAAAGTACTTGTTGGAGTCGAAAGTCACACTCAATTCGCATTACCAAATTAAAGTATGCTCAAAACCCACATGGTTTATGTTATTAGAGTTTCATTGATTAAAACTAACAGAACATTGTGTCTTGTCACAAAATTTCAGATTTCGTCAACAGAATATCGTGTCTTGTCACACAAATTCACATTCCCTCTTGTTGAAGATGACATCATGAATACCCTATTATTGTTTTCTCACACAGGGGTACCTTTGTTTTTCTATCACGCCTTCGAGTAGCCACCTTATTTCTCTTGTTTCACATGATCAATCACTAACAGCAGCCATCACCATAATAATTGTTTTCGAGCAGCATCTCCTATCATTCACACTTTTACGCTTTATCTTGTTGAAAATGACGACACCCAATATTTGTTGCCTTGTTATTGTGTTGTCACATCGGGATATGTTTGTCTTCTTACCGAGCCAACATGTAGCTTTCCAATTTCTCTAATTTCATCGGGTCAATCTCTAACAATATCCAACAACCACGTAATTGTTGTTTAACATTATATCATGTCATCAACATTTTCAAACTGGTTCTTACTGACCACAACACCATGTATACATCGAAATAGAAATCTACTTTTGGGGTAGTTTTAACTTTTTACGCAGATCATCGTGTAGCCCTTGTTGGAGACGAGAGACCCTAGAGGTTCGCTAATGATAATTAAAATTCGGTGAAAACCCACAAACATTATATAGTTAATGTGTTTAGCATAATAATTAATTGAACATCCTATCTTGACACTCACAACTTCATATTCCATCATGTTGAAGATATAATTATGAAAGTTTGATTGTTGTTTTCTCACGTAAGGGTAGGTTTGTCTTTATACCCGGCCATCGTGTCGATCTTTTATTTTTCTTATTTTATATGGTCATCCTCTTATTGTAGTCATCACCAGAGTACTAGACGTTGAACATCATACCTTGTGATTCATACTTTGATATGATCTTGTTGAATACGACACCATGTATACATCAGCATAGATATCTATTTTAAAGGTAGTTTTGTCTTCCTACCCCTCCACTTTGTAGTCGTGGTATTTATATCTTTCTGCAGACCCTTTTCCCATGCAACGTATTACAAAAGTATTTGTTGAAGTCGAAAGTCCCACTCAATTCACACTACCAGATTAAAGTATGCTCAAAACCCATATGGGTTATGTTGATAGAGTTTTATTGATTATAACAAAGAGAACATTGTTTCTTGTTACACACAATTTCACATTCCGTTAACAGAACATCGTGTCTTGTCACAAACAATTTAAAATTTTGTCTTGTTAAAGATGACATCATGAATATCCTATCATTGTTTTCTCACATAAGGGTACGTTTGTCTTTCAACCCCGCCTTCGTGTAGCCACCTTATTTCTCTCATTTCGCCCGATTAATCACCATCTGCAGCCATCACCATAATACTTGTTCTTGAACATCATCTCCTACCACTCACACTTTTACGCTTTATCTTATTGAACATGGCATCATATAAACATGAGCATCATTTTTCATTTTGGGGTAGTTTTGTATTTTTACCCTATCGGTGTGTAGACTTGCTATTTATCACTTTTTGCATACTAGCCATCAATAAAAGTACTCGTAAAAAATGATTGCATCAAAAATAAAGTATAGTGAATACCCACATGGGTTATATTGCTAAAGTTTCAAGTAATAGGTAACTGAACATCGTACCTTGTCAATGACACTTCTATATTTCATCTTGTTTTACATGGGATTATGAATGCCTTTCCTATTGTTTTGTCATACAGGGATAGGTTTGTCTTTTTACCCTACCACCGGGTACTTTTCCAATTTCTCTCATTCCATCTGATCAATTTATTACAATATTCATCACCAATGTACGTGTTGCTCAACATCATATCGTGTCATCCACATTTTAAAACTTGTTCTTGTTGATCACAATGCCTTGTATACATCGAAATAGATATCTACTTGAGGGGGAGCTTTGTCTTTTTACCCTCACTATTGTGAAGTCCTTGTTGGAGACGATAGACCCGCTTAGTTCGCTAATGATAATTAAAATTTGGTGAAAACCTACAAACAATGTTTGGTTAGAGTTAGAAGGATAATAAGTAATTGAACATCGTATCTTGTCACACATTTTCATATTCCATCTGGTTGAAGATGGAACTATGAATGACTTGTTCTTTTTTCAAGTGATGATAGGTTTGTCTTTTACGCCACCACGATAAGGGTAGGATTGTCTTTCTACACCACCAATGTTCTTGTTGGTTAATATTAAATTGTGTCATCGACATTTTCAAACTTGATCTTGTCATCACGAAAATACTTGTTCTCGAACATCATCTCCTATCATTCACACTTTTACGCTTTATCTTGTTAAACATGGCATCATGTAAACATCAACATCGTTTTTCAGTTCGGGGGTAGTTTTGTATTTTTACCCCACCGGTTTATACACTTGCTCTTTATCACTTTTTGCATATTTTTTTCGCATACTAGTCATCAATAAGAGTACTCGTTAGAAACGATCGCATCAAAATTAAGGTATGGTGAATACCCACATGCGTTATATTGTAAAAGTTTCAGGTTATAAGTAACTTAACATGGTATCTTGTCAATGACACTTCCATATTTCATCTTGTGGTACATGGCATTATAAATGCCTTATTGTTTTGTCATACAAGGATAGGCTTGTGTTTTTACCCTGCCACCGTGTACCTTTCTAATTTCCCTCAATTCATTTGGTCAATCTCTAACAATATCCATCACAAACGTAAGTGTTGGTTAACATCATATCGTGCAATCCACATTTTCAAACTTGTTCTCGTTGACCACAACGCCAAGTATAACTCGACATAGATATCTACTTCAAGGGTAGTTTTCTCGTTTTACCCCCACCATCGTGAAGTCCTTGTTGGAGACAATAGACCTGCTTAGTTCGCTAATGATAATCAAAGTTTGGTGAAAACCCACAAACATCGTATAGCAAGAGTTACAACAATAATAAGTAACTGAATATCGTATTTTGTCACTCACACTTTCATATTCCACCTGGTTGAAGATGGCACTATGAATGGCTTTATGTTGATTTCTCATATAAGGATAGATTCATCCTTTTACACTACCACCATATGGTTGGGTTTGTCAATGTCTTGTTGCTTAAAATTATATTGTGTAATCAACATTTTCACAATTGTTTTGTTGACGACAATTTCGGTCCTGGAGAAATTGACATCATGAATACCTTATCATTGTTTTCTCACACAGGGGTACGTTTGCCTTTCTACCCCGCCTCCGTGTAGCCAACTTATTTCTCTTATTTCACCTAGTCAATCACTAATTAGAGCAATCACCAAAAGATTTGTTCTCGAACATCATCCCCTATCATGTAGGTTTCCGATTTCTTGTACTGAACATTGTCACTCACAGTTTCATATTTCATCTTGTTGAAGATGGCATTATGAATGTCTTGTTGTTTTCTCACATAAGGGTAGGTTTGTCATTCTACCCTTCCATCGTTTAGCTCACCTTTTTTTTTCATAAGGTCAAGCTCTTATTGTAGCCATGACCAGAGTACTAGCCGTTGAACATCTTATCTTGTCATTCACACTTCCATTGAACATTTTATCTTGTGATTCACACTTCTACACGATCTTGCTGAACACGAAAACATGTACGCATCAACAGGTATATCTATTTCAGGGGTAGTTTTGTCTTCGTATACCTCCACTCTGTAGTCGTGGTATTTATATCCTTTCGCAGACCCTTTTCTCTTGCAACTTATTAAAAAAGTACTTGTTGGAGTCGAAAGTCACACTCAATTCGCATTACCAAATTAAAGTATGCTCAAAACCCACATGGTTTATGTTATTAGAGTTTCATTGATTAAAACTAACAGAACATTGTGTCTTGTCACAAAATTTCAGATTTCGTCAACAGAATATCGTGTCTTGTCACACAAATTCACATTCCCTCTTGTTGAAGATGACATCATGAATACCCTATTATTGTTTTCTCACACAGGGGTACCTTTGTTTTTCTATCACGCCTTCGAGTAGCCACCTTATTTCTCTTGTTTCACATGATCAATCACTAACAGCAGCCATCACCATAATAATTGTTTTCGAGCAGCATCTCCTATCATTCACACTTTTACGCTTTATCTTGTTGAAAATGACGACACCCAATATCTGTTGCCTTGTTATTGTGTTGTCACATCGGGATATGTTTGTCTTCTTACCGAGCCAACATGTAGCTTTCCAATTTCTCTAATTTCATCGGGTCAATCTCTAACAATATCCAACAACCACGTAATTGTTGTTTAACATTATATCATGTCATCAACATTTTCAAACTGGTTCTTACTGACCACAACACCATGTATACATCGAAATAGAAATCTACTTTTGGGGTAGTTTTAACTTTTTACGCAGATCATCGTGTAGCCCTTGTTGGAGACGAGAGACCCTAGAGGTTCGCAAATGATAATTAAAATTCGGTGAAAACCCACAAACATTATATAGTTAATGTGTTTAGCATAATAATTAATTGAACATCCTATCTTGACACTCACAACTTCATATTCCATCATGTTGAAGATAGAATTATGAAAGTTTGATTGTTGTTTTCTCACGTAAGGGTAGGTTTGTCTTTATACCCCGCCATCGTGTCGATCTTTTACTTTCTTATTTTATATGGTCATCCTCTTATTGTAGTCATCACCAGAGTACTAGACGTTGAACATCATACCTTGTGATTCATACTTTGATATGATCTTGTTGAATACGACACCATGTATACATCAGCATAGATATCTATTTTAAAGGTAGTTTTGTCTTCCTACCCCTCCACTTTGTAGTCGTGGTATTTATAGCTTTCTGCAGACCCTTTTCCCATGCAACGTATTACAAAAGTATTTGTTGAAGTCGAAAGTCCCACTCAATTCACACTACCAGATTAAAGTATGCTCAAAACCCATATGGGTTATGTTGATAGAGTTTTATTGATTATAACAAAGAGAACATTGTTTCTTGTTACACACAATTTCACATTCTGTTAACAGAACATCGTGTCTTGTCACAAACAATTTAAAATTTTGTCTTGTTAAAGATGACATCATGAATATCCTATCATTGTTTTGTCACATAAGGGTACGTTTGTCTTTCAACCCCGCCTTCGTGTAGCCACCTTATTTCTCTCATTTCGCCCGATTAATCACCATCTGCAGCCATCACCATAATACTTGTTCTTGAACATCATCTCCTACCACTCACACTTTTACGCTTTATCTTATTGAACATGGCATCATATAAACATGAGCATCACTTTTCATTTTGGGGTAGTTTTGTATTTTTACCCTATCGGTGTGTAGACTTGCTATTTATCACTTTTTGCATACTAGCCATCAATAAAAGTACTCGTAAAAAATGATTGCATCAAAAATAAAGTATAGTGAATACCCACATGGGTTATATTGCTAAAGTTTCAAGTAATAGGTAACTGAACATCGTACCTTGTCAATGACACTTCTATATTTCATCTTGTTTTACATGGGATTATGAATGCCTTTCCTATTGTTTTGTCATACAGGGATAGGTTTGCCTTTTTACCCTACCACCGGGTACTTTTCCAATTTCTCTCATTCCATCTGATCAATTTATTACAATATTCATCACCAATGTACGTGTTGCTCAACAGCATATCGTGTCATCCACATTTTAAAACTTGTTCTTGTTGATCACAATGCCTTGTATACATCGAAATAGATATCTACTTGAGGGGGAGCTTTGTCTTTTTACCCTCACTATTGTGAAGTCCTTGTTGGAGACGATAGACCCGCTTGGTTCGCTAATGATAATTAAAATTTGGTGAAAACCTACAAACAATGTTTGGTTAGAGTTAGAAGGATAATAAGTAATTGAACATCGTATCTTGTCACACATTTTCATATTCCATCTGGTTGAAGATGGAACTATGAATGACTTGTTCTTTTTTCAAGTGATGATAGGTTTGTCTTTTACGCCACCACGATAAGGGTAGGATTGTCTTTCTACACCACCAATGTTCTTGTTGGTTAATATTAAATTGTGTCATCGACATTTTCAAACTTGATCTTGTCATCACGAAAATACTTGTTCTCGAACATCATCTCCTATCATTCACACTTTTACGCTTTATCTTGTTAAACATGGCGTCATGTAAACATCAACATCGTTTTTCAGTTCGGGGGTAGTTTTGTATTTTTACCCCACCGGTGTATAGACTTGCTCTTTATCACTTTTTGCATATTTTTTTCGCATACTAGTCATCAATAAGAGTACTCGTTAGAAACGATCGCATCAAAATTAAGGTATGATCGCATCAAAATTAAGGTATGGTGAATACCCACATGCGTTATATTGTAAAAGTTTCAGGTTATAAGTAACTTAACATGGTATCTTGTCAATGACACTTCCATATTTCATCTTGTGGTACATGGCATTATAAATGCCTTATTCTTTTGTCATACAAGGATAGGCTTGTGTTTTTACCCTGCCACCGTGTACCTTTCTAATTTCCCTCAATTCATTTGGTCAATCTCTAACAATATCCATCACAAACGTAAGTGTTGGTTAACATCATATCGTGCAATCCACATTTTCAAACTTGTTCTCGTTGACCACAACGCCAAGTATAACTCGACATAGATATCTACTTCAAGGGTAGTTTTCTCGTTTTACCCCCACCATCGTGAAGTCCTTGTTGGAGACAATAGACCTGCTTAGTTCGCTAATGATAATCAAAGTTTGGTGAAAACCCACAAACATCGTATAGCAAGAGTTACAACAATAATAAGTAACTGAATATCGTATTTTGTCACTCACACTTTCATATTCCACCTGGTTGAAGATGGCACTATGAATGGCTTTATGTTGATTTCTCATATAAGGATAGATTCATCCTTTTACACTACCACCATATGGTTGGGTTTGTCAATGTCTTGTTGCTTAAAATTATATTGTGTAAACAACATTTTCACAATTGTTTTGTTGACGACAATTTCGGTCCTGGTGAAATTGACATCATGAATACCTTATCATTGTTTTCTCACACAGGGGTACGTTTGCCTTTCTACCCCGCCTCCGTGTAGCCAACTTATTTCTCTTATTTCACCTAGTCAATCACTAATTAGAGCAATCACCAAAAGATTTGTTCTCGAACATCATCCCCTATCATGTAGGTTTCCGATTTCTTGTACTGAACATTGTCACTCACAGTTTCATATTTCATCTTGTTGAAGATGGCATTATGAATGTCTTGTTGTTTTCTCACATAAGGGTAGGTTTGTCATTCTACCCTTCCATCGTTTAGCTCACCTTTTTTTTTCATAAGATCAAGCTCTTATTGTAGCCATGACCAGAGTACTAGCCGTTGAACATCTTATCTTGTCATTCACACTTCCATTGAACATTTTATCTTGTGATTCACACTTCTACACGATCTTGCTGAACACGAAAACATGTACGCATCAACAGGTATATCTATTTCAGGGGTAGTTTTGTCTTCGTATACCTCCACTCTGTAGTCGTGGTATTTATATCCTTTCGCAGACCCTTTTCTCTTGCAACTTATTAAAAAAGTACTTGTTGGAGTCGAAAGTCACACTCAATTCCCATTACCAAATTAAAGTATGCTCAAAACCCACATGGTTTATGTTATTAGAGTTTCATTGATTAAAACTAACAGAACATTGTGTCTTGTCACAAAATTTCAGATTTCGTCAACAGAATATCGTGTCTTGTCACACAAATTCACATTCCCTCTTGTTGAAGATGACATCATGAATACCCTATTATTGTTTTCTCACACAGGGGTACCTTTGTTTTTCTATCACGCCTTCGAGTAGCCACCTTATTTCTCTTGTTTCACATGATCAATCACTAACAGCAGCCATCACCATAATAATTGTTTTCGAGCAGCATCTCCTATCATTCACACTTTTACGCTTTATCTTGTTGAAAATGACGACACCCAATATTTGTTGCCTTGTTATTGTGTTGTCACATCGGGATATGTTTGTCTTCTTACCGAGCCAACATGTAGCTTTCCAATTTCTCTAATTTCATCGGGTCAATCTCTAACAATATCCAACAACCACGTAATTGTTGTTTAACATTATATCATGTCATCAACATTTTCAAACTGGTTCTTACTGACCACAACACCATGTATACATCGAAATAGAAATCTACTTTTGGGGTAGTTTTAACTTTTTACGCAGATCATCGTGTAGCCCTTGTTGGAGACGAGAGACCCTAGAGGTTCGCTAATGATAATTAAAATTCGGTGAAAACCCACAAACATTATATAGTTAATGTGTTTAGCATAATAATTAATTGAACATCCTATCTTGACACTCACAACTTCATATTCCATCATGTTGAAGATATAATTATGAAAGTTTGATTGTTGTTTTCTCACGTAAGGGTAGGTTTGTCTTTATACCCCGCCATCGTGTCGATCTTTTATTTTTCTTATTTTATATGGTCATCCTCTTATTGTAGTCATCACCAGAGTACTAGACGTTGAACATCATACCTTGTGATTCATACTTTGATATGATCTTGTTGAATACGACACCATGTATACATCAGCATAGATATCTATTTTAAAGGTAGTTTTGTCTTCCTACCCCTCCACTTTGTAGTCGTGGTATTTATATCTTTCTGCAGACCCTTTTCCCATGCAACGTATTACAAAAGTATTTGTTGAAGTCGAAAGTCCCACTCAATTCACACTACCAGATTAAAGTATGCTCAAAACCCATATGGGTTATGTTGATAGAGTTTTATTGATTATAACAAAGAGAACATTGTTTCTTGTTACACACAATTTCACATTCCGTTAACAGAACATCGTGTCTTGTCACAAACAATTTAAAATTTTGTCTTGTTAAAGATGACATCATGAATATCCTATCATTGTTTTCTCACATAAGGGTACGTTTGTCTTTCAACCCCGCCTTCGTGTAGCCACCTTATTTCTCTCATTTCGCCCGATTAATCACCATCTGCAGCCATCACCATAATACTTGTTCTTGAACATCATCTCCTACCACTCACACTTTTACGCTTTATCTTATTGAACATGGCATCATATAAACATGAGCATCATTTTTCATTTTGGGGTAGTTTTGTATTTTTACCCTATCGGTGTGTAGACTTGCTATTTATCACTTTTTGCATACTAGCCATCAATAAAAGTACTCGTAAAAAATGATTGCATCAAAAATAAAGTATAGTGAATACCCACATGGGTTATATTGCTAAAGTTTCAAGTAATAGGTAACTGAACATCGTACCTTGTCAATGACACTTCTATATTTCATCTTGTTTTACATGGGATTATGAATGCCTTTCCTATTGTTTTGTCATACAGGGATAGGTTTGTCTTTTTACCCTACCACCGGGTACTTTTCCAATTTCTCTCATTCCATCTGATCAATTTATTACAATATTCATCACCAATGTACGTGTTGCTCAACATCATATCGTGTCATCCACATTTTAAAACTTGTTCTTGTTGATCACAATGCCTTGTATACATCGAAATAGATATCTACTTGAGGGGGAGCTTTGTCTTTTTACCCTCACTATTGTGAAGTCCTTGTTGGAGACGATAGACCCGCTTAGTTCGCTAATGATAATTAAAATTTGGTGAAAACCTACAAACAATGTTTGGTTAGAGTTAGAAGGATAATAAGTAATTGAACATCGTATCTTGTCACACATTTTCATATTCCATCTGGTTGAAGATGGAACTATGAATGACTTGTTCTTTTTTCAAGTGATGATAGGTTTGTCTTTTACGCCACCACGATAAGGGTAGGATTGTCTTTCTACACCACCAATGTTCTTGTTGGTTAATATTAAATTGTGTCATCGACATTTTCAAACTTGATCTTGTCATCACGAAAATACTTGTTCTCGAACATCATCTCCTATCATTCACACTTTTACGCTTTATCTTGTTAAACATGGCGTCATGTAAACATCAACATCGTTTTTCAGTTCGGGGGTAGTTTTGTATTTTTACCCCACCGGTGTGTACACTTGCTATTTATCACTTTTTGCATATTTTTTTCGCATACTAGTCATCAATAAGAGTACTCGTTAGAAACGATCGCATCAAAATTAAGGTATGATCGCATCAAAATTAAGGTATGGTGAATGCCCACATGCGTTATATTGTAAAAGTTTCAGGTTATAAGTAACTTAACATGGTACCTTGTCAATGACACTTCCATATTTCATCTTGTGGTACATGGCATTATAAATGCCTTATTGTTTTGTCATACAAGGATAGGCTTGTGTTTTTACCCTGCCACCGTGTACCTTTCTAATTTCCCTCAATTCATTTGGTCAATCTCTAACAATATCCATCACAAACGTAAGTGTTGGTTAACATCATATCGTGCAATCCACATTTTCAAACTTGTTCTCGTTGACCACAACGCCAAGTATAACTCGACATAGATATCTACTTCAAGGGTAGTTTTCTCGTTTTACCCCCACCATCGTGAAGTCCTTGTTGGAGACAATAGACCTGCTTAGTTCGCTAATGATAATCAAAGTTTGGTGAAAACCCACAAACATCGTATAGCAAGAGTTACAACAATAATAAGTAACTGAATATCGTATTTTGTCACTCACACTTTCATATTCCACCTGGTTGAAGATGGCACTATGAATGGCTTTATGTTGATTTCTCATATAAGGATAGATTCATCCTTTTACACTACCACCATATGGTTGGGTTTGTCAATGTCTTGTTGCTTAAAATTATATTGTGTAATCAACATTTTCACAATTGTTTTGTTGACGACAATTTCGGTCCTGGTGAAATTGACATCATGAATACCTTATCATTGTTTTCTGACACAGGGGTACGTTTGCCTTTCTACCCCGCCTCCGTGTAGCCAACTTATTTCTCTTATTTCACCTAGTCAATCACTAATTAGAGCAATCACCAAAAGATTTGTTCTCGAACATCATCCCCTATCATGTAGGTTTCCGATTTCTTGTACTGAACATTGTCACTCACAGTTTCATAATTCATCTTGTTGAAGATGGCATTATGAATGTCTTGTTGTTTTCTCACATAAGGGTAGGTTTGTCATTCTACCCTTCCATCGTTTAGCTCACCTTTTTTTTTCATAAGATCAACCTCTTATTGTAGCCATGACCAGAGTACTAGCCGTTGAACATCTTATCTTGTCATTCACACTTCCATTGAACATTTTATCTTGTGATTCACACTTCTACACGATCTTGCTGAACACGAAAACATGTACGCATCAACAGGTATATCTATTTCAGGGGTAGTTTTGTCTTCGTATACCTCCACTCTGTAGTCGTGGTATTTATATCCTTTCGCAGACCCTTTTCTCTTGCAACTTATTAAAAAAGTACTTGTTGGAGTCGAAAGTCACACTCAATTCGCATTACCAAATTAAAGTATGCTCAAAACCCACATGGTTTATGTTATTAGAGTTTCATTGATTAAAACTAACAGAACATTGTGTCTTGTCACAAAATTTCAGATTTCGTCAACAGAATATCGTGTCTTGTCACACAAATTCACATTCCCTCTTGTTGAAGATGACATCATGAATACCCTATTATTGTTTTCTCACACAGGGGTACCTTTGTTTTTCTATCACGCCTTCGAGTAGCCACCTTATTTCTCTTGTTTCACATGATCAATCACTAACAGCAGCCATCACCATAATAATTGTTTTCGAGCAGCATCTCCTATCATTCACACTTTTACGCTTTATCTTGTTGAAAATGACGACACCCAATATTTGTTGCCTTGTTATTGTGTTGTCACATCGGGATATGTTTGTCTTCTTACCGAGCCAACATGTAGCTTTCCAATTTCTCTAATTTCATCGGGTCAATCTCTAACAATATCCAACAACCACGTAATTGTTGTTTAACATTATATCATGTCATCAACATTTTCAAACTGGTTCTTACTGACCACAACACCATGTATACATCGAAATAGAAATCTACTTTTGGGGTAGTTTTAACTTTTTACGCAGATCATCGTGTAGCCCTTGTTGGAGACGAGAGACCCTAGAGGTTCGCTAATGATAATTAAAATTCGGTGAAAACCCACAAACATTATATAGTTAATGTGTTTAGCATAATAATTAATTGAACATCCTATCTTGACACTCACAACTTCATATTCCATCATGTTGAAGATAGAATTATGAAAGTTTGATTGTTGTTTTCTCACGTAAGGGTAGGTTTGTCTTTATACCCGGCCATCGTGTCGATCTTTTATTTTTCTTATTTTATATGGTCATCCTCTTATTGTAGTCATCACCAGAGTACTAGACGTTGAACATCATACCTTGTGATTCATACTTTGATATGATCTTGTTGAATACGACACCATGTATACATCAGCATAGATATCTATTTTAAAGGTAGTTTTGTCTTCCTACCCCTCCACTTTGTAGTCGTGGTATTTATATCTTTCTGCAGACCCTTTTCCCATGCAACGTATTACAAAAGTATTTGTTGAAGTCGAAAGTCCCACTCAATTCACACTACCAGATTAAAGTATGCTCAAAACCCATATGGGTTATGTTGATAGAGTTTTATTGATTATAACAAAGAGAACATTGTTTCTTGTTACACACAATTTCACATTCCGTTAACAGAACATCGTGTCTTGTCACAAACAATTTAAAATTTTGTCTTGTTAAAGATGACATCATGAATATCCTATCATTGTTTTCTCACATAAGGGTACGTTTGTCTTTCAACCCCGCCTTCGTGTAGCCACCTTATTTCTCTCATTTCGCCCGATTAATCACCATCTGCAGCCATCACCATAATACTTGTTCTTGAACATCATCTCCTACCACTCACACTTTTACGCTTTATCTTATTGAACATGGCATCATATAAACATGAGCATCACTTTTCATTTTGGGGTAGTTTTGTATTTTTACCCTATCGGTGTGTAGACTTGCTATTTATCACTTTTTGCATACTAGCCATCAATAAAAGTACTCGTAAAAAATGATTGCATCAAAAATAAAGTATAGTGAATACCCACATGGGTTATATTGCTAAAGTTTCAAGTAATAGGTAACTGAACATCGTACCTTGTCAATGACACTTCTATATTTCATCTTGTTTTACATGGGATTATGAATGCCTTTCCTATTGTTTTGTCATACAGGGATAGGTTTGCCTTTTTACCCTACCACCGGGTACTTTTCCAATTTCTCTCATTCCATCTGATCAATTTATTACAATATTCATCACCAATGTACGTGTTGCTCAACATCATATCGTGTCATCCACATTTTAAAACTTGTTCTTGTTGATCACAATGCCTTGTATACATCGAAATAGATATCTACTTGAGGGGGAGCTTTGTCTTTTTACCCTCACTATTGTGAAGTCCTTGTTGGAGACGATAGACCCGCTTAGTTCGCTAATGATAATTAAAATTTGGTGAAAACCTACAAACAATGTTTGGTTAGAGTTAGAAGGATAATAAGTAATTGAACATCGTATCTTGTCACACATTTTCATATTCCATCTGGTTGAAGATGGAACTATGAATGACTTGTTCTTTTTTCAAGTGATGATAGGTTTGTCTTTTACGCCACCACGATAAGGGTAGGATTGTCTTTCTACACCACCAATGTTCTTGTTGGTTAATATTAAATTGTGTCATCGACATTTTCAAACTTGATCTTGTCATCACGAAAATACTTGTTCTCGAACATCATCTCCTATCATTCACACTTTTACGCTTTATCTTGTTAAACATGGCGTCATGTAAACATCAACATCGTTTTTCAGTTCGGGGGTAGTTTTGTATTTTTACCCCACCGGTGTATAGACTTGCTCTTTATCACTTTTTGCATATTTTTTTCGCATACTAGTCATCAATAAGAGTACTCGTTAGAAACGATCGCATCAAAATTAAGGTATGATCGCATCAAAATTAAGGTATGGTGAATACCCACATGCGTTATATTGTAAAAGTTTCAGGTTATAAGTAACTTAACATGGTATCTTGTCAATGACACTTCCATATTTCATCTTGTGGTACATGGCATTATAAATGCCTTATTCTTTTGTCATACAAGGATAGGCTTGTGTTTTTACCCTGCCACCGTGTACCTTTCTAATTTCCCTCAATTCATTTGGTCAATCTCTAACAATATCCATCACAAACGTAAGTGTTGGTTAACATCATATCGTGCAATCCACATTTTCAAACTTGTTCTCGTTGACCACAACGCCAAGTATAACTCGACATAGATATCTACTTCAAGGGTAGTTTTCTCGTTTTACCCCCACCATCGTGAAGTCCTTGTTGGAGACAATAGACCTGCTTAGTTCGCTAATGATAATCAAAGTTTGGTGAAAACCCACAAACATCGTATAGCAAGAGTTACAACAATAATAAGTAACTGAATATCGTATTTTGTCACTCACACTTTCATATTCCACCTGGTTGAAGATGGCACTATGAATGGCTTTATGTTGATTTCTCATATAAGGATAGATTCATCCTTTTACACTACCACCATATGGTTGGGTTTGTCAATGTCTTGTTGCTTAAAATTATATTGTGTAATCAACATTTTCACAATTGTTTTGTTGACGACAATTTCGGTCCTGGTGAAATTGACATCATGAATACCTTATCATTGTTTTCTCACACAGGGGTACGTTTGCCTTTCTACCCCGCCTCCGTGTAGCCAACTTATTTCTCTTATTTCACTTAGTCAATCACTAATTAGAGCAATCACCAAAAGATTTGTTCTCGAACATCATCCCCTATCATGTAGGTTTCTGATTTCTTGTACTGAACATTGTCACTCACAGTTTCATATTTCATCTTGTTGAAGATGGCATTATGAATGTCTTGTTGTTTTCTCACATAAGGGTAGGTTTGTCATTCTACCCTTCCATCGTTTAGCTCACCTTTTTTTTTCATAAGGTCAAGCTCTTATTGTAGCCATGACCAGAGTACTAGCCGTTGAACATCTTATCTTGTCATTCACACTTCCATTAAACATTTTATCTTGTGATTCACACTTCTACACGATCTTCCTGAACACGAAAACATGTACCACTCTGTAGTCGTGGTATTTATATCCTTTCGCAGACCCTTTTCTCTTGCAACTTATTAAAAAAGTACTTGTTGGAGTCGAAAGTCACACTCAATTCGCATTACCAAATTAAAGTATGCTCAAAACCCACATGGTTTATGTTATTAGAGTTTCATTGATTAAAACTAAGAGAACATTGTGTCTTGTCACAAAATTTCAGATTTCGTCAACAGAATATCGTGTCTTGTCACACAAATTCACATTCCCTCTTGTTGAAGATGACATCATGAATACCCTATTATTGTTTTCTCACACAGGGGTACCTTTGTTTTTCTATCACGCCTTCGAGTAGCCACCTTATTTCTCTTGTTTCACATGATCAATCACTAACAGCAGCCATCACCATAATAATTGTTTTCGAGCAGCATCTCCTATCATTCACACTTTTACGCTTTATCTTGTTGAAAATGACGACACCCAATATCTGTTGCCTTGTTATTGTGTTGTCACATCGGGATATGTTTGTCTTCTTACCGAGCCAACATGTAGCTTTCCAATTTCTCTAATTTCATCGGGTCAATCTCTAACAATATCCAACAACCACGTAATTGTTGTTTAACATTATATCATGTCATCAACATTTTCAAACTGGTTCTTACTGACCACAACACCATGTATACATCGAAATAGAAATCTACTTTTGGGGTAGTTTTAACTTTTTACGCAGATCATCGTGTAGCCCTTGTTGGAGACGAGAGACCCTAGAGGTTTGCTAATGATAATTAAAATTCGGTGAAAACCCACAAACATTATATAGTTAATGTGTTTAGCATAATAATTAATTGAACATCCTATCTTGACACTCACAACTTCATATTCCATCATGTTGAAGATAGAATTATGAAAGTTAGATTGTTGTTTTCTCACGTAAGGGTAGGTTTGTCTTTATACCCCGCCATCGTGTCGATCTTTTATTTTTCTTATTTTATATGGTCATCCTCTTATTGTAGTCATCACCAGAGTACTAGACGTTGAACATCATACCTTGTGATTCATACTTCGATATGATCTTGTTGAATACGACACCATGTATACATCGGCATAGATATCTATTTTAAAGGTAGTTTTGTCTTCCTACCCCTCCACTTTGTAGTCGTGGTATTTATATCTTTCTGCAGACCCTTTTCCCATGCAACGTATTACAAAAGTATTTGTTGAAGTCGAAAGTCCCACTCAATTCACACTACCACATTAAAGTATGCTCAAAACCCATATGGGTTATGTTGATAGAGTTTTATTGATTATAACAAAGAGAACATTGTTTCTTGTTACACACAATTTCACATTCCGTTAACAGAACATCGTGTCTTGTCACAAACAATTTAAAATTTTGTCTTGTTAAAGATGACATCATGAATATCCTATCATTGTTTTCTCACATAAGGGTACGTTTGTCTTTCAACCCCGCCTTCGTGTAGCCACCTTATTTCTCTCATTTCGCCCGATTAATCACCATCTGCAGCCATCACCATAATACTTGTTCTTGAACATCATCTCCTACCACTCACACTTTTACGCTTTATCTTATTGAACATGGCATCATATAAACATGAGCATCATTTTTCATTTTGGGGTAGTTTTGTATTTTTACCCTATCGGTGTGTAGACTTGCTATTTATCACTTTTTGCATACTAGCCATCAATAAAAGTACTCGTAAAAAATGATTGCATCAAAAATAAAGTATAGTGAATACCCACATGGGTTATATTGCTAAAGTTTCAAGTAATAGGTAACTGAACATCGTACCTTGTCAATGACACTTCTATATTTCATCTTGTTTTACATGGGATTATGAATGCCTTTCCTATTGTTTTGTCATACAGGGATAGGTTTGTCTTTTTACCCTACCACCGGGTACTTTTCCAATTTCTCTCATTCCATCTGATCAATTTATTACAATATTCATCACCAATGTACGTGTTGCTCAACATCATATCGTGTCATCCACATTTTAAAACTAGTTCTTGTTGATCACAATGCCTTGTATACATCGAAATAGATATCTACTTGAGGGGGAGCTTTGTCTTTTTACCCTCACTATTGTGAAGTCCTTGTTGGAGACGATAGACCCGCTTAGTTCGCTAATGATAATTAAAATTTGGTGAAAACCTACAAACAATGTTTGGTTAGAGTTAGAAGGATAATAAGTAATTGAACATCGTATCTTGTCACACATTTTCATATTCCATCTGGTTGAAGATGGAACTATGAATGACTTGTTCTTTTTTCAAGTGATAATAGGTTTGTCTTTTACGCCACCACGATAAGGGTAGGATTGTCTTTCTACACCACCAATGTTCTTGTTGGTTAATATTAAATTGTGTCATCGACATTTTCAAACTTGATCTTGTCATCACGAAAATACTTGTTCTCGAACATCATCTCCTATCATTCACACTTTTACGCTTTATCTTGTTAAACATGGCGTCATGTAAACATCAACATCGTTTTTCAGTTCGGGGGTAGTTTTGAATTTTTACCCCACCGGTATATAGACTTGCTCTTTATCACTTTTTGCATATTTTTTTCGCATACTAGTCATCAATAAGAGTACTCGTTAGAAACGATCGCATCAAAATTAAGGTATGATCGCATCAAAATTAAGGTATGGTGAATACCCACATGCGTTATATTGTAAAAGTTTCAGGTTATAAGTAACTTAACATGGTATCTTGTCAATGACACTTCCATATTTCATCTTGTGGTACATGGCATTATAAATGCCTTATTGTTTTGTCATACAAGGATAGGCTTTTGTTTTTACCCTGCCACCGTGTACCTTTCTAATTTCCCTCAATTCATTTGGTCAATCTCTAACAATATCCATCACAAACGTAAGTGTTGGTTAACATCATATCGTGCAATCCACATTTTCAAACTTGTTCTCGTTGACCACAACGCCAAGTATAACTCGACATAGATATCTACTTCAAGGGTAGTTTTCTCGTTTTACCCCCACCATCGTGAAGTCCTTGTTGGAGACAATAGACCTGCTTAGTTCGCTAATGATAATCAAAGTTTGGTGAAAACCCACAAACATCGTATAGCAAGAGTTACAACAATAATAAGTAACTGAATATCGTATTTTGTCACTCACACTTTCATATTCCACCTGGTTGAAGATGGCACTATGAATGGCTTTATGTTGATTTCTCATATAAGGATAGATTCATCCTTTTACACTACCACCATATGGTTGGGTTTGTCAATGTCTTGTTGCTTAAAATTATATTGTGTAATCAACATTTTCACAATAGTTTTGTTGACGACAATTTCGGTCCTGGTGAAATTGACATCATGAATACCTTATCATTGTTTTCTCACACAGGGGTACGTTTGCCTTTCTACCCCGCCTCCGTGTAGCCAACTTATTTCTCTTATTTCACCTAGTCAATCACTAATTAGAGCAATCACCAAAAGATTTGTTCTCGAACATCATCCCCTATCATGTAGGTTTCCGATTTCTTGTACTGAACATTGTCACTCACAGTTTCATATTTCATCTTGTTGAAGATGGCATTATGAATGTCTTGTTGTTTTCTCACATAAGGGTAGGTTTGTCATTCTACCCTTCCATCGTTTAGCTCACCTTTTTTTTTTATAAGGTCAAGCTCTTATTGTAGCCATGACCAGAGTACTAGCCGTTGAACATCTTATCTTGTCATTCACACTTCCATTGAACATTTTATCTTGTGATTCACACTTCTACACGATCTTGCTGAACACGAAAACATGTACGCATCAACAGGTATATCTATTTCAGGGGTAGTTTTGTCTTCGTATACCTCCACTCTGTAGTCGTGGTATTTATATCCTTTCGCAGACCCTTTTCTCTTGCAACTTATTAAAAAAGTACTTGTTGGAGTCGAAAGTCACACACAATTCGCATTACCAAATTAAAGTATGCTCAAAACCCACATGGTTTATGTTATTAGAGTTTCATTGATTAAAACTAAGAGAACATTGTGTCTTGTCACAAAATTTCAGATTTCGTCAACAGAATATCGTGTCTTGTCACACAAATTCACATTCCCTCTTGTTGAAGATGACATCATGAATACCCTATTATTGTTTTCTCACACAGGGGTACCTTTGTTTTTCTATCACGCCTTCGAGTAGCCACCTTATTTCTCTTGTTTCACATGATCAATCACTAACAGCAGCCATCACCATAATAATTGTTTTCGAGCAGCATCTCCTATCATTCACACTTTTACGCTTTATCTTGTTGAAAATGACGACACCCAATATCTGTTGCCTTGTTATTGTGTTGTCACATCGGGATATGTTTGTCTTCTTACCGAGCCAACATGTAGCTTTCCAATTTCTCTAATTTCATCGGGTCAATCTCTAACAATATCCAACAACCACGTAATTGTTGTTTAACATTATATCATGTCATCAACATTTTCAAACTGGTTCTTACTGACCACAACACCATGTATACATCGAAATAGAAATCTACTTTTGGGGTAGTTTTAACTTTTTACGCAGATCATCGTGTAGCCCTTGTTGGAGACGAGAGACCCTAGAGGTTCGCTAATGATAATTAAAATTCGGTGAAAACCCACAAACATTATATAGTTAATGTGTTTAGCATAATAATTAATTGAACATCCTATCTTGACACTCACAACTTCATATTCCATCATGTTGAAGATAGAATTATGAAAGTTTGATTGTTGTTTTCTCACGTAAGGGTAGGTTTGTCTTTAAACCCCGCCATCGTGTCGATCTTTTATTTTTCTTATTTTATATGGTCATCCTCTTATTGTAGTCATCACCTGAGTACTAGACGTTGAACATCATACCTTGTGATTCATACTTCGATATGATCTTGTTGAATACGACACCATGTATACATCAGCATAGATATCTATTTTAAAGGTAGTTTTGTCTTCCTACCCCTCCACTTTGTAGTCGTGGTATTTATATCTTTCTGCAGACCCTTTTCCCATGCAACGTATTACAAAAGTATTTGTTGAAGTCGAAAGTCCCACTCAATTCACACTACCAGATTAAAGTATGCTCAAAACCCATATGGGTTATGTTGATAGAGTTTTATTGATTATAACAAAGAGAACATTGTTTCTTGTTACACACAATTTCACATTCCGTTAACAGAACATCGTGTCTTGTCACAAACAATTTAAAATTTTGTCTTGTTAAAGATGACATCATGAATATCCTATCATTGTTTTCTCACATAAGGGTACGTTTGTCTTTCAACCCCGCCTTCGTGTAGCCACCTTATTTCTCTCATTTCGCCTGATTAATCACCATCTGCAGCCATCACCATAATACTTGTTCTTGAACATCATCTCCTACCACTCACACTTTTACGCTTTATCTTATTGAACATGGCATCATATAAACATGAGCATCATTTTTCATTTTGGGGTAGTTTTGTATTTTTACCCTATCGGTGTGTAGACTTGCTATTTATCACTTTTTGCATACTAGCCATCAATAAAAGTACTCGTAAGAAATGATTGCATCAAAAATAAAGTATAGTGAATACCCACATGGGTTATATTGCTAAAGTTTCAAGTAATAGGTAACTGAACATCGTACCTTGTCAATGACACTTCTATATTTCATCTTGTTTTACATGGGATTATGAATGCCTTTCCTATTGTTTTGTCATACAGGGATAGGTTTGTCTTTTTACCCTACCACCGGGTACTTTTCCAATTTCTCTCATTCCATCTGATCAATTTATTACAATATTCATCACCAATGTACGTGTTGCTCAACATCATATCGTGTCATCCACATTTTAAAACTTGTTCTTGTTGATCACAATGCCTTGTATACATCGAAATAGATATCTACTTGAGGGGGAGCTTTGTCTTTTTACCCTCACTATTGTGAAGTCCTTGTTGGAGACGATAGACCCGCTTAGTTCGCTAATGATAATTAAAATTTGGTGAAAACCTACAAACAATGTTTGGTTAGAGTTAGAAGGATAATAAGTAATTGAACATCGTATCTTGTCACACATTTTCATATTCCATCTGGTTGAAGATGGAACTATGAATGACTTGTTCTTTTTTCAAGTGATGATAGGTTTGTCTTTTACGCCACCACGATAAGGGTAGGATTGTCTTTCTACACCACCAATGTTCTTGTTGGTTAATATTAAATTGTGTCATCGACATTTTCAAACTTGATCTTGTCATCACGAAAATACTTGTTCTCGAACATCATCTCCTATCATTCACACTTTTACGCTTTATCTTGTTAAACATGGCGTCATGTAAACATCAACATCGTTTTTCAGTTCGGGGGTAGTTTTGTATTTTTACCCCACCGGTTTATACACTTGCTCTTTATCACTTTTTGCATATTTTTTTCGCATACTAGTCATCAATAAGAGTACTCGTTAGAAACGATCGCATCAAAATTAAGGTATGGTGAATACCCACATGCGTTATATTGTAAAAGTTTCAGGTTATAAGTAACTTAACATGGTATCTTGTCAATGACACTTCCATATTTCATCTTGTGGTACATGGCATTATAAATGCCTTATTGTTTTGTCATACAAGGATAGGCTTGTGTTTTTACCCTGCCACCGTGTACCTTTCTAATTTCCCTCAATTCATTTGGTCAATCTCTAACAATATCCATCACAAACGTAAGTGTTGGTTAACATCATATCGTGCAATCCACATTTTCAAACTTGTTCTCGTTGACCACAACGCCAAGTATGAATGGCTTTATGTTGATTTCTCATATAAGGATAGATTCATCCTTTTACACTACCACCATATGGTTGGGTTTGTCAATGTCTTGTTGCTTAAAATTATATTGTGTAAACAACATTTTCACAATTGTTTTGTTGACGACAATTTCGGTCCTGGTGAAATTGACATCATGAATACCTTATCATTGTTTTCTCACACAGGGGTACGTTTGCCTTTCTACCCCGCCTCCGTGTAGCCAACTTATTTCTCTTATTTCACCTAGTCAATCACTAATTAGAGCAATCACCAAAAGATTTGTTCTCGAACATCATCCCCTATCATGTAGGTTTCCGATTTCTTGTACTGAACATTGTCACTCACAGTTTCATATTTCATCTTGTTGAAGATGGCATTATGAATGTCTTGTTGTTTTCTCACATAAGGGTAGGTTTGTCATTCTACCCTTCCATCGTTTAGCTCACCTTTTTTTTTCATAAGATCAAGCTCTTATTGTAGCCATGACCAGAGTACTAGCCGTTGAACATCTTATCTTGTCATTCACACTTCCATTGAACATTTTATCTTGTGATTCACACTTCTACACGATCTTGCTGAACACGAAAACATGTACGCATCAACAGGTATATCTATTTCAGGGGTAGTTTTGTCTTCGTATACCTCCACTCTGTAGTCGTGGTATTTATATCCTTTCGCAGACCCTTTTCTCTTGCAACTTATTAAAAAAGTACTTGTTGGAGTCGAAAGTCACACTCAATTCGCATTACCAAATTAAAGTGTGCTCAAAACCCACATGGTTTATGTTATTAGAGTTTCATTGATTAAAACTAACAGAACATTGTGTCTTGTCACAAAATTTCAGATTTCGTCAACAGAATATCGTGTCTTGTCACACAAATTCACATTCCCTCTTGTTGAAGATGACATCATGAATACCCTATTATTGTTTTCTCACACAGGGGTACCTTTGTTTTTCTATCACGCCTTCGAGTAGCCACCTTATTTCTCTTGTTTCACATGATCAATCACTAACAGCAGCCATCACCATAATAATTGTTTTCGAGCAGCATCTCCTATCATATGGTTGGGTTTGTCAATGTCTTGTTGCTTAAAATTATATTGTGTAAACAACATTTTCACAATTGTTTTGTTGACGACAATTTCGGTCCTGGTGAAATTGACATCATGAATACCTTATCATTGTTTTCTCACACAGGGGTACGTTTGCCTTTCTACCCCGCCTCCGTGTAGCCAACTTATTTCTCTTATTTCACCTAGTCAATCACTAATTAGAGCAATCACCAAAAGATTTGTTCTCGAACATCATCCCCTATCATGTAGGTTTCTGATTTCTTGTACTGAACATTGTCACTCACAGTTTCATATTTCATCTTGTTGAAGATGGCATTATGAATGTCTTGTTGTTTTCTCACATAAGGGTAGGTTTGTCATTCTACCCTTCCATCGTTTAGCTCACCTTTTTTTTCATAAGGTCAAGCTCTTATTGTAGCCATGACCAGAGTACTAGCCGTTGAACATCTTATCTTGTCATTCACACTTCCATTAAACATTTTATCTTGTGATTCACACTTCTACACGATCTTCCTGAACACGAAAACATGTACCACTCTGTAGTCGTGGTATTTATATCCTTTCGCAGACCCTTTTCTCTTGCAACTTATTAAAAAAGTACTTGTTGGAGTCGAAAGTCACACTCAATTCGCATTACCAAATTAAAGTATGCTCAAAACCCACATGGTTTATGTTATTAGAGTTTCATTGATTAAAACTAACAGAACATTGTGTCTTGTCACAAAATTTCAGATTTCGTCAACAGAATATCGTGTCTTGTCACACAAATTCACATTCCCTCTTGTTGAAGATGACATCATGAATACCCTATTATTGTTTTCTCACACAGGGGTACCTTTGTTTTTTCTATCACGCCTTCGAGTAGCCACCTTATTTCTCTTGTTTCACATGATCAATCACTAACAGCAGCCATCACCATAATAATTGTTTTCGAGCAGCATCTCCTATCATTCACACTTTTACGCTTTATCTTGTTGAAAATGACGACACCCAATATCTGTTGCCTTGTTATTGTGTTGTCACATCGGGATATGTTTGTCTTCTTACCGAGCCAACATGTAGCTTTCCAATTTCTCTAATTTCATCGGGTCAATCTCTAACAATATCCAACAACCACGTAATTGTTGTTTAACATTATATCATGTCATCAACATTTTCAAAATGGTTCTTACTGACCACAACACCATGTATACATCGAAATAGAAATCTACTTTTGGGGTAGTTTTAACTTTTTACGCAGATCATCGTGTAGCCCTTGTTGGAGACGAGAGACCCTAGAGGTTCGCTAATGATAATTAAAATTCGGTGAAAACCCACAAACATTATATAGTTAATGTGTTTAGCATAATAATTAATTGAACATCCTATCTTGACACTCACAACTTCATATTCCATCATGTTGAAGATAGAATTATGAAAGTTAGATTGTTGTTTTCTCACGTAAGGGTAGGTTTGTCTTTATACCCCGCCATCGTGTCGATCTTTTATTTTTCTTATTTTATATGGTCATCCTCTTATTGTAGTCATCACCAGAGTACTAGACGTTGAACATCATACCTTGTGATTCATACTTCGATATGATCTTGTTGAATACGACACCATGTATACATCGGCATAGATATCTATTTTAAAGGTAGTTTTGTCTTCCTACCCCTCCACTTTGTAGTCGTGGTATTTATATCTTTCTGCAGACCCTTTTCCCATGCAACGTATTACAAAAGTATTTGTTGAAGTCGAAAGTCCCACTCAATTCACACTACCACATTAAAGTATGCTCAAAACCCATATGGGTTATGTTGATAGAGTTTTATTGATTATAACAAAGAGAACATTGTTTCTTGTTACACACAATTTCACATTCCGTTAACAGAACATCGTGTCTTGTCACAAACAATTTAAAATTTTGTCTTGTTAAAGATGACATCATGAATATCCTATCATTGTTTTCTCACATAAGGGTACGTTTGTCTTTCAACCCCGCCTTCGTGTAGCCACCTTATTTCTCTCATTTCGCCCGATTAATCACCATCTGCAGCCATCACCATAATACTTGTTCTTGAACATCATCTCCTACCACTCACACTTTTACGCTTTATCTTATTGAACATGGCATCATATAAACATGAGCATCATTTTTCATTTTGGGGTAGTTTTGTATTTTTACCCTATCGGTGTGTAGACTTGCTATTTATCACTTTTTGCAAACTAGCCATCAATAAAAGTACTCGTAAAAAATGATTGCATCAAAAATAAAGTATAGTGAATACCCACATGGGTTATATTGCTAAAGTTTCAAGTAATAGGTAACTGAACATCGTACCTTGTCAATGACACTTCTATATTTCATCTTGTTTTACATGGGATTATGAATGCCTTTCCTATTGTTTTGTCATACAGGGATAGGTTTGTCTTTTTACCCTACCACCGGGTACTTTTCCAATTTCTCTCATTCCATCTGATCAATTTATTACAATATTCATCACCAATGTACGTGTTGCTCAACATCATATCGTGTCATCCACATTTTAAAACTTGTTCTTGTTGATCACAATGCCTTGTATACATCGAAATAGATATCTACTTGAGGGGGAGCTTTGTCTTTTTACCCTCACTATTGTGAAGTCCTTGTTGGAGACGATAGACCCGCTTAGTTCGCTAATGATAATTAAAATTTGGTGAAAACCTACAAACAATGTTTGGTTAGAGTTAGAAGGATAATAAGTAATTGAACATCGTATCTTGTCACACATTTTCATATTCCATCTGGTTGAAGATGGAACTATGAATGACTTGTTCTTTTTTCAAGTGATGATAGGTTTGTCTTTTACGCCACCACGATAAGGGTAGGATTGTCTTTCTACACCACCAATGTTCTTGTTGGTTAATATTAAATTGTGTCATCGACATTTTCAAACTTGATCTTGTCATCACGAAAATACTTGTTCTCGAACATCATCTCCTATCATTCACACTTTTACGCTTTATCTTGTTAAACATGGCGTCATGTAAACATCAACATCGTTTTTCAGTTCGGGGGTAGTTTTGTATTTTTACCCCACCGGTGTATAGACTTGCTCTTTATCACTTTTTGCATATTTTTTTCGCATACTAGTCATCAATAAGAGTACTCGTTAGAAACGATCGCATCAAAATTAAGGTATGATCGCATCAAAATTAAGGTATGGTGAATACCCACATGCGTTATATTGTAAAAGTTTCAGGTTATAAGTAACTTAACATGGTATCTTGTCAATGACACTTCCATATTTCATCTTGTGGTACATGGCATTATAAATGCCTTATTGTTTTGTCATACAAGGATAGGCTTGTGTTTTTACCCTGCCACCGTGTACCTTTCTAATTTCCCTCAATTCATTTGGTCAATCTCTAACAATATCCATCACAAACGTAAGTGTTGGTTAACATCATATCGTGCAATCCACATTTTCAAACTTGTTCTCGTTGACCACAACGCCAAGTATAACTCGACATAGATATCTACTTCAAGGGTAGTTTTCTCGTTTTACCCCCACCATCGTGAAGTCCTTGTTGGAGACAATAGACCTGCTTAGTTCGCTAATGATAATCAAAGTTTGGTGAAAACCCACAAACATCGTATAGCAAGAGTTACAACAATAATAAGTAACTGAATATCGTATTTTGTCACTCACACTTTCATATTCCACCTGGTTGAAGATGGCACTATGAATGGCTTTATGTTGATTTCTCATATAAGGATAGATTCATCCTTTTACACTACCACCATATGGTTGGGTTTGTCAATGTCTTGTTGCTTAAAATTATATTGTGTAAACAACATTTTCACAATTGTTTTGTTGACGACAATTTCGGTCCTGGTGAAATTGACATCATGAATACCTTATCATTGTTTTCTCACACAGGGGTACGTTTGCCTTTCTACCCCGCCTCCGTGTAGCCAACTTATTTCTCTTATTTCACCTAGTCAATCACTAATTAGAGCAATCACCAAAAGATTTGTTCTCGAACATCATCCCCTATCATGTAGGTTTCTGATTTCTTGTACTGAACATTGTCACTCACAGTTTCATATTTCATCTTGTTGAAGATGGCATTATGAATGTCTTGTTGTTTTCTCACATAAGGGTAGGTTTGTCATTCTACCCTTCCATCGTTTAGCTCACCTTTTTTTTCATAAGGTCAAGCTCTTATTGTAGCCATGACCAGAGTACTAGCCGTTGAACATCTTATCTTGTCATTCACACTTCCATTAAACATTTTATCTTGTGATTCACACTTCTACACGATCTTCCTGAACACGAAAACATGTACCACTCTGTAGTCGTGGTATTTATATCCTTTCGCAGACCCTTTTCTCTTGCAACTTATTAAAAAAGTACTTGTTGGAGTCGAAAGTCACACTCAATTCGCATTACCAAATTAAAGTATGCTCAAAACCCACATGGTTTATGTTATTAGAGTTTCATTGATTAAAACTAACAGAACATTGTGTCTTGTCACAAAATTTCAGATTTCGTCAACAGAATATCGTGTCTTGTCACACAAATTCACATTCCCTCTTGTTGAAGATGACATCATGAATACCCTATTATTGTTTTCTCACACAGGGGTACCTTTGTTTTTCTATCACGCCTTCGAGTAGCCACCTTATTTCTCTTGTTTCACATGATCAATCACTAACAGCAGCCATCACCATAATAATTGTTTTCGAGCAGCATCTCCTATCATTCACACTTTTACGCTTTATCTTGTTGAAAATGACGACACCCAATATCTGTTGCCTTGTTATTGTGTTGTCACATCGGGATATGTTTGTCTTCTTACCGAGCCAACATGTAGCTTTCCAATTTCTCTAATTTCATCGGGTCAATCTCTAACAATATCCAACAACCACGTAATTGTTGTTTAACATTATATCATGTCATCAACATTTTCAAACTGGTTCTTACTGACCACAACACCATGTATACATCGAAATAGAAATCTACTTTTGGGGTAGTTTTAACTTTTTACGCAGATCATCGTGTAGCCCTTGTTGGAGACGAGAGACCCTAGAGGTTCGCTAATGATAATTAAAATTCGGTGAAAACCCACAAACATTATATAGTTAATGTGTTTAGCATAATAATTAATTGAACATCCTATCTTGACACTCACAACTTCATATTCCATCATGTTGAAGATAGAATTATGAAAGTTTGATTGTTGTTTTCTCACGTAAGGGTAGGTTTGTCTTTAAACCCCGCCATCGTGTCGATCTTTTATTTTTCTTATTTTATATGGTCATCCTCTTATTGTAGTCATCACCAGAGTACTAGACGTTGAACATCATACCTTGTGATTCATACTTCGATATGATCTTGTTGAATACGACACCATGTATACATCGGCATAGATATCTATTTTAAAGGTAGTTTTGTCTTCCTACCCCTCCACTTTGTAGTCGTGGTATTTATATCTTTCTGCAGACCCTTTTCCCATGCAACGTATTACAAAAGTATTTGTTGAAGTCGAAAGTCCCACTCAATTCACACTACCACATTAAAGTATGCTCAAAACCCATATGGGTTATGTTGATAGAGTTTTATTGATTATAACAAAGAGAACATTGTTTCTTGTTACACACAATTTCACATTCCGTTAACAGAACATCGTGTCTTGTCACAAACAATTTAAAATTTTGTCTTGTTAAAGATGACATCATGAATATCCTATCATTGTTTTCTCACATAAGGGTACGTTTGTCTTTCAACCCCGCCTTCGTGTAGCCACCTTATTTCTCTCATTTCGCCCGATTAATCACCATCTGCAGCCATCACCATAATACTTGTTCTTGAACATCATCTCCTACCACTCACACTTTTACGCTTTATCTTATTGAACATGGCATCATATAAACATGAGCATCATTTTTCATTTTGGGGTAGTTTTGTATTTTTACCCTATCGGTGTGTAGACTTGCTATTTATCACTTTTTGCAAACTAGCCATCAATAAAAGTACTCGTAAAAAATGATTGCATCAAAAATAAAGTATAGTGAATACCCACATGGGTTATATTGCTAAAGTTTCAAGTAATAGGTAACTGAACATCGTACCTTGTCAATGACACTTCTATATTTCATCTTGTTTTACATGGGATTATGAATGCCTTTCCTATTGTTTTGTCATACAGGGATAGGTTTGTCTTTTTACCCTACCACCGGGTACTTTTCCAATTTCTCTCATTCCATCTGATCAATTTATTACAATATTCATCACCAATGTACGTGTTGCTCAACATCATATCGTGTCATCCACATTTTAAAACTTGTTCTTGTTGATCACAATGCCTTGTATACATCGAAATAGATATCTACTTGAGGGGGAGCTTTGTCTTTTTACCCTCACTATTGTGAAGTCCTTGTTGGAGACGATAGACCCGCTTAGTTCGCTAATGATAATTAAAATTTGGTGAAAACCCACAAACAATGTTTGGTTAGAGTTAGAAGGATAATAAGTAATTGAACATCGTATCTTGTCACACATTTTCATATTCCATCTGGTTGAAGATGGAACTATGAATGACTTGTTCTTTTTTCAAGTGATGATAGGTTTGTCTTTTACGCCACCACGATAAGGGTAGGATTGTCTTTCTACACCACCAATGTTCTTGTTGGTTAATATTAAATTGTGTCATCGACATTTTCAAACTTGATCTTGTCATCACGAAAATACTTGTTCTCGAACATCATCTCCTATCATTCACACTTTTACGCTTTATCTTGTTAAACATGGCGTCATGTAAACATCAACATCGTTTTTCAGTTCGGGGGTAGTTTTGTATTTTTACCCCACCGGTGTATAGACTTGCTCTTTATCACTTTTTGCATATTTTTTTCGCATACTAGTCATCAATAAGAGTACTCGTTAGAAACGATCGCATCAAAATTAAGGTATGGTGAATACCCACATGCGTTATATTGTAAAAGTTTCAGGTTATAAGTAACTTAACATGGTATCTTGTCAATGACACTTCCATATTTCATCTTGTGGTACATGGCATTATAAATGCCTTATTGTTTTGTCATACAAGGATAGGCTTGTGTTTTTAACCTGCCACCGTGTACCTTTCTAATTTCCCTCAATTCATTTGGTCAATCTCTAACAATATCCATCACAAACGTAAGTGTTGGTTAACATCATATCGTGCAATCCACATTTTCAAACTTGTTCTCGTTGACCACAACGCCAAGTATAACTCGACATAGATATCTACTTCAAGGGTAGTTTTCTCGTTTTACCCCCACCATCGTGAAGTCCTTGTTGGAGACAATAGACCTGCTTAGTTCGCTAATGATAATCAAAGTTTGGTGAAAACCCACAAACATCGTATAGCAAGAGTTACAACAATAATAAGTAACTGAATATCGTATTTTGTCACTCACACTTTCATATTCCACCTGGTTGAAGATGGCACTATGAATGGCTTTATGTTGATTTCTCATATAAGGATAGATTCATCCTTTTATACTACCACCATATGGTTGGGTTTGTCAATGTCTTGTTGCTTAAAATTATATTGTGTAATCAACATTTTCACAATTGTTTTGTTGACGACAATTTCGGTCCTGGTGAAATTGACATCATGAATACCTTATCATTGTTTTCTCACACAGGGGTACGTTTGCCTTTCTACCCCGCCTCCGTGTAGCCAACTTATTTCTCTTATTTCACCTAGTCAATCACTAATTAGAGCAATCACCAAAAGATTTGTTCTCGAACATCATCCCCTATCATGTAGGTTTCCGATTTCTTGTACTGAACATTGTCACTCACAGTTTCATATTTCATCTTGTTGAAGATGGCATTATGAATGTCTTGTTGTTTTCTCACATAAGGGTAGGTTTGTCATTCTACCCTTCCATCGTTTAGCTCACCTTTTTTTTTCATAAGGTCAAGCTCTTATTGTAGCCATGACCAGAGTACTAGCCGTTGAACATCTTATCTTGTCATTCACACTTCCATTGAACATTTTATCTTGTGATTCACACTTCTACACGATCTTGCTAAACACGAAAACATGTACGCATCAACAGGTATATCTATTTCAGGGGTAGTTTTGTCTTCGTATACCTCCACTCTGTAGTCGTGGTATTTATATCCTTTCGCAGACCCTTTTCTCTTGCAACTTATTAAAAAAGTACTTGTTGGAGTCGAAAGTCACACTCAATTCGCATTACCAAATTAAAGTATGCTCAAAACCCACATGGTTTATGTTATTAGAGTTTCATTGATTAAAACTAACAGAACATTGTGTCTTGTCACAAAATTTCAGATTTCGTCAACAGAATATCGTGTCTTGTCACACAAATTCACATTCCCTCTTGTTGAAGATGACATCATGAATACCCTATTATTGTTTTCTCACACAGGGGTACCTTTGTTTTTCTATCACGCCTTCGAGTAGCCACCTTATTTCTCTTGTTTCACATGATCAATCACTAACAGCAGCCATCACCATAATAATTGTTTTCGAGCAGCATCTCCTATCATTCACACTTTTACGCTTTATCTTGTTGAAAATGACGACACCCAATATCTGTTGCCTTGTTATTGTGTTGTCACATCGGGATATGTTTGTCTTCTTACCGAGCCAACATGTAGCTTTCCAATTTCTCTAATTTCATCGGGTCAATCTCTAACAATATCCAACAACCACGTAATTGTTGTTTAACATTATATCATGTCATCAACATTTTCAAACTGGTTCTTACTGACCACAACACCATGTATACATCGAAATAGAAATCTACTTTTGGGGTAGTTTTAACTTTTTACGCAGATCATCGTGTAGCCCTTGTTGGAGACGAGAGACCCTAGAGGTTCGCTAATGATAATTAAAATTCGGTGAAAACCCACAAACATTATATAGTTAATGTGTTTAGCATAATAATTAATTGAACATCCTATCTTGACACTCACAACTTCATATTCCATCATGTTGAAGATAGAATTATGAAAGTTAGATTGTTGTTTTCTCACGTAAGGGTAGGTTTGTCTTTATACCCCGCCATCGTGTCGATCTTTTATTTTTCTTATTTTATATGGTCATCCTCTTATTGTAGTCATCACCAGAGTACTAGACGTTGAACATCATACCTTGTGATTCATACTTCGATATGATCTTGTTGAATACGACACCATGTATACATCGGCATAGATATCTATTTTAAAGGTAGTTTTGTCTTCCTACCCCTCCACTTTGTAGTCGTGGTATTTATATCTTTCTGCAGACCCTTTTCCCATGCAACGTATTACAAAAGTATTTGTTGAAGTCGAAAGTCCCACTCAATTCACACTACCACATTAAAGTATGCTCAAAACCCATATGGGTTATGTTGATAGAGTTTTATTGATTATAACAAAGAGAACATTGTTTCTTGTTACACACAATTTCACATTCCGTTAACAGAACATCGTGTCTTGTCACAAACAATTTAAAATTTTGTCTTGTTAAAGATGACATCATGAATATCCTATCATTGTTTTCTCACATAAGGGTACGTTTGTCTTTCAACCCCGCCTTCGTGTAGCCACCTTATTTCTCTCATTTTGCCCGATTAATCATCATCTGCAGCCATAACCATAATACTTGTTCTTGAACATCATCTCCTACCACTCACACTTTTACGCTTTATCTTATTGAACATGGCATCATATAAACATGAGCATCATTTTTCATTTTGGGGTAGTTTTGTATTTTTACCCTATCGGTGTGTAGACTTGCTATTTATCACTTTTTGCATACTAGCCATCAATAAAAGTACTCGTAAAAAATGATTGCATCAAAAATAAAGTATAGTGAATACCCACATGGGTTATATTGCTAAAGTTTCAAGTAATAGGTAACTGAACATCGTACCTTGTCAATGACACTTCTATATTTCATCTTGTTTTACATGGGATTATGAATGCCTTTCCTATTGTTTTGTCATACAGGGATAGGTTTGTCTTTTTACCCTACTACCGAGTACTTTTCCAATTTCTCTCATTCCATCTGATTAATTTATTACAATATTCATCACCAATGTACGTGTTGCTCAACATCATATCGTGTCATCCACATTTTAAAACTTGTTCTTGTTGATCACAATGCCTTGTATACATCGAAATAGATATCTACTTGAGGGGGAGCTTTGTCTTTTTACCCTCACTATTGTGAAGTCCTTGTTGGAGACGATAGACCCGCTTAGTTCGCTAATGATACTTAAAATTTGGTGAAAACCTACAAACAATGTTTGGTTAGAGTTAGAAGGATAATAAGTAATTGAACATCGTATCTTGTCACACATTTTCATATTTCATCTGGTTGAAGATGGAACTATGAATGACTTGTTCTTTTTTCAAGTGATGATAGGTTTGTCTTTTACGCCACCACGATAAGGGTAGGATTGTCTTTCTACACCACCAATGTTCTTGTTGGTTAATATTAAATTGTGTCATCGACATTTTCAAACTTGATCTTGTCATCACGAAAATACTTGTTCTCGAACATCATCTCCTATCATTCACACTTTTACGCTTTATCTTGTTAAACATGGCGTCATGTAAACATCAACATCATTTTTCAGTTCGGGGGTAGTTTTGTATTTTTACCCCACCGGTGTATAGACTTGCTCTTTATCACTTTTTGCATATTTTTTTCGCATACTAGTCATCAATAAGAGTACTCGTTAGAAACGATCGCATCAAAATTAAGGTATGGTGAATACCCACATGCGTTATATTGTAAAAGTTTCAGGTTATAAGTAACTTAACATGGTATCTTGTCAATGACACTTCCATATTTCATCTTGTGGTACATGGCATTATAAATGCCTCATTGTTTTGTCATACAAGGATAGGCTTGTGTTTTTAACCTGCCACCGTGTACCTTTCTAATTTCCCTCAATTCATTTGGTCAATCTCTAACAATATCCATCACAAACGTAAGTGTTGGTTAACATCATATCGTGCAATCCACATTTTCAAACTTGTTCTCGTTGACCACAACGCCAAGTATAACTCGACATAGATATCTACTTCAAGGGTAGTTTTCTCGTTTTACCCCCACCATCGTGAAGTCCTTGTTGGAGACAATAGACCTGCTTAGTTCGCTAATGATAATCAAAGTTTGGTGAAAACCCACAAACATCGTATAGCAAGAGTTACAACAATAATAAGTAACTGAATATCGTATTTTGTCACTCACACTTTCATATTCCACCTGGTTGAAGATGGCACTATGAATGGCTTTATGTTGATTTCTCATATAAGGATAGATTCATCCTTTTACACTACCACCATATGGTTGGGTTTGTCAATGTCTTGTTGCTTAAAATTATATTGTGTAATCAACATTTTCACAATTGTTTTGTTGACGACAATTTCGGTCCTGGTGAAATTGACATCATGAATACCTTATCATTGTTTTCTCACACAGGGGTACGTTTGCCTTTCTACCCCGCCTCCGTGTAGCCAACTTATTTCTCTTATTTCTCTTATTTCACCTAGTCAATCACTAATTAGAGCAATCACCAAAAGATTTGTTCTCGAACATCATCCCCTATCATGTAGGTTTCCGATTTCTTGTACTGAACATTGTCACTCACAGTTTCATATTTCATCTTGTTGAAGATGGCATTATGAATGTCTTGTTGTTTTCTCACATAAGGGTAGGTTTGTCATTCTACCCTTCCATCGTTTAGCTCACCTTTTTTTTTCATAAGGTCAAGCTCTTATTGTAGCCATGACCAGAGTACTAGCCGTTGAACATCTTATCTTGTCATTCACACTTCCATTGAACATTTTATCTTGTGATTCACACTTCTACACGATCTTGCTAAACACGAAAACATGTACGCATCAACAGGTATATCTATTTCAGGGGTAGTTTTGTCTTCGTATACCTCCACTCTGTAGTCGTGGTATTTATATCCTTTCGCAGACCCTTTTCTCTTGCAACTTATTAAAAAAGTACTTGTTGGAGTCGAAAGTCACACTCAATTCGCATTACCAAATTAAAGTATGCTCAAAACCCACATGGTTTATGTTATTAGAGTTTCATTGATTAAAACTAACAGAACATTGTGTCTTGTCACAAAATTTCAGATTTCGTCAACAGAATATCGTGTCTTGTCACACAAATTCACATTCCCTCTTGTTGAAGATGACATCATGAATACCCTATTATTGTTTTCTCACACAGGGGTACCTTTGTTTTTCTATCACGCCTTCGAGTAGCCACCTTATTTCTCTTGTTTCACATGATCAATCACTAACAGCAGCCATCACCATAATAATTGTTTTCGAGCAGCATCTCCTATCATTCACACTTTTACGCTTTATCTTGTTGAAAATGACGACACCCAATATCTGTTGCCTTGTTATTGTGTTGTCACATCGGGATATGTTTGTCTTCTTACCGAGCCAACATGTAGCTTTCCAATTTCTCTAATTTCATCGGGTCAATCTCTAACAATATCCAACAACCACGTAATTGTTGTTTAACATTATATCATGTCATCAACATTTTCAAACTGGTTCTTACTGACCACAACACCATGTATACATCGAAATAGAAATCTACTTTTGGGGTAGTTTTAACTTTTTACGCAGATCATCGTGTAGCCCTTGTTGGAGACGAGAGACCCTAGAGGTTCGCTAATGATAATTAAAATTCGGTGAAAACCCACAAACATTATATAGTTAATGTGTTTAGCATAATAATTAATTGAACATCCTATCTTGACACTCACAACTTCATATTCCATCATGTTGAAGATAGAATTATGAAAGTTAGATTGTTGTTTTCTCACGTAAGGGTAGGTTTGTCTTTATACCCCGCCATCGTGTCGATCTTTTATTTTTCTTATTTTATATGGTCATCCTCTTATTGTAGTCATCACCAGAGTACTAGACGTTGAACATCATACCTTGTGATTCATACTTCGATATGATCTTGTTGAATACGACACCATGTATACATCGGCATAGATATCTATTTTAAAGGTAGTTTTGTCTTCCTACCCCTCCACTTTGTAGTCGTGGTATTTATATCTTTCTGCAGACCCTTTTCCCATGCAACGTATTACAAAAGTATTTGTTGAAGTCGAAAGTCCCACTCAATTCACACTACCACATTAAAGTATGCTCAAAACCCATATGGGTTATGTTGATAGAGTTTTATTGATTATAACAAAGAGAACATTGTTTCTTGTTACACACAATTTCACATTCCGTTAACAGAACATCGTGTCTTGTCACAAACAATTTAAAATTTTGTCTTGTTAAAGATGACATCATGAATATCCTATCATTGTTTTCTCACATAAGGGTACGTTTGTCTTTCAACCCCGCCTTCGTGTAGCCACCTTATTTCTCTCATTTTGCCCGATTAATCATCATCTGCAGCCATAACCATAATACTTGTTCTTGAACATCATCTCCTACCACTCACACTTTTACGCTTTATCTTATTGAACATGGCATCATATAAACATGAGCATCATTTTTCATTTTGGGGTAGTTTTGTATTTTTACCCTATCGGTGTGTAGACTTGCTATTTATCACTTTTTGCATACTAGCCATCAATAAAAGTACTCGTAAAAAATGATTGCATCAAAAATAAAGTATATTGAATACCCACATGGGTTATATTGCTAAAGTTTCAAGTAATAGGTAACTGAACATCGTACCTTGTCAATGACACTTCTATATTTCATCTTGTTTTACATGGGATTATGAATGCCTTTCCTATTGTTTTGTCATACAGGGATAGGTTTGTCTTTTTACCCTACTACCGAGTACTTTTCCAATTTCTCTCATTCCATCTGATTAATTTATTACAATATTCATCACCAATGTACGTGTTGCTCAACATCATATCGTGTCATCCACATTTTAAAACTTGTTCTTGTTGATCACAATGCCTTGTATACATCGAAATAGATATCTACTTGAGGGGGAGCTTTGTCTTTTTACCCTCACTATTGTGAAGTCCTTGTTGGAGACGATAGACCCGCTTAGTTCGCTAATGATACTTAAAATTTGGTGAAAACCTACAAACAATGTTTGGTTAGAGTTAGAAGGATAATAAGTAATTGAACATCGTATCTTGTCACACATTTTCATATTTCATCTGGTTGAAGATGGAACTATGAATGACTTGTTCTTTTTTCAAGTGATGATAGGTTTGTCTTTTACGCCACCACGATAAGGGTAGGATTGTCTTTCTACACCACCAATGTTCTTGTTGGTTAATATTAAATTGTGTCATCGACATTTTCAAACTTGATCTTGTCATCACGAAAATACTTGTTCTCGAACATCATCTCCTATCATTCACACTTTTACGCTTTATCTTGTTAAACATGGCGTCATGTAAACATCAACATCATTTTTCAGTTCGGGGGTAGTTTTGTATTTTTACCCCACCGGTGTATAGACTTGCTCTTTATCACTTTTTGCATATTTTTTTCGCATACTAGTCATCAATAAGAGTACTCGTTAGAAACGATCGCATCAAAATTAAGGTATGATCGCATCAAAATTAAGGTATGGTGAATACCCACATGCGTTATATTGTAAAAGTTTCAGGTTATAAGTAACTTAACATGGTATCTTGTCAATGACACTTCCATATTTCATCTTGTGGTACATGGCATTATAAATGCCTCATTGTTTTGTCATACAAGGATAGGCTTGTGTTTTTAACCTGCCACCGTGTACCTTTCTAATTTCCCTCAATTCATTTGGTCAATCTCTAACAATATCCATCACAAACGTAAGTGTTGGTTAACATCATATCGTGCAATCCACATTTTCAAACTTGTTCTCGTTGACCACAACGCCAAGTATAACTCGACATAGATATCTACTTCAAGGGTAGTTTTCTCGTTTTACCCCCACCATCGTGAAGTCCTTGTTGGAGACAATAGACCTGCTTAGTTCGCTAATGATAATCAAAGTTTGGTGAAAACCCACAAACATCGTATAGCAAGAGTTACAACAATAATAAGTAACTGAATATCGTATTTTGTCACTCACACTTTCATATTCCACCTGGTTGAAGATGGCACTATGAATGGCTTTATGTTGATTTCTCATATAAGGATAGATTCATCCTTTTACACTACCACCATATGGTTGGGTTTGTCAATGTCTTGTTGCTTAAAATTATATTGTGTAATCAACATTTTCACAATTGTTTTGTTGACGACAATTTCGGTCCTGGTGAAATTGACATCATGAATACCTTATCATTGTTTTCTCACACAGGGGTACGTTTGCCTTTCTACCCCGCCTCCGTGTAGCCAACTTATTTCTCTTATTTCTCTTATTTCACCTAGTCAATCACTAATTAGAGCAATCACCAAAAGATTTGTTCTCGAACATCATCCCCTATCATGTAGGTTTCCGATTTCTTGTACTGAACATTGTCACTCACAGTTTCATATTTCATCTTGTTGAAGATGGCATTATGAATGTCTTGTTGTTTTCTCACATAAGGGTAGGTTTGTCATTCTACCCTTCCATCGTTTAGCTCACCTTTTTTTTTCATAAGGTCAAGCTCTTATTGTAGCCATGACCAGAGTACTAGCCGTTGAACATCTTATCTTGTCATTCACACTTCCATTGAACATTTTATCTTGTGATTCACACTTCTACACGATCTTGCTAAACACGAAAACATGTACGCATCAACAGGTATATCTATTTCAGGGGTAGTTTTGTCTTCGTATACCTCCACTCTGTAGTCGTGGTATTTATATCCTTTCGCAGACCCTTTTCTCTTGCAACTTATTAAAAAAGTACTTGTTGGAGTCGAAAGTCACACTCAATTCGCATTACCAAATTAAAGTATGCTCAAAACCCACATGGTTTATGTTATTAGAGTTTCATTGATTAAAACTAACAGAACATTGTGTCTTGTCACAAAATTTCAGATTTCGTCAACAGAATATCGTGTCTTGTCACACAAATTCACATTCCCTCTTGTTGAAGATGACATCATGAATACCCTATTATTGTTTTCTCACACAGGGGTACCTTTGTTTTTCTATCACGCCTTCGAGTAGCCACCTTATTTCTCTTGTTTCACATGATCAATCACTAACAGCAGCCATCACCATAATAATTGTTTTCGAGCAGCATCTCCTATCATTCACACTTTTACGCTTTATCTTGTTGAAAATGACGACACCCAATATCTGTTGCCTTGTTATTGTGTTGTCACATCGGGATATGTTTGTCTTCTTACCGAGCCAACATGTAGCTTTCCAATTTCTCTAATTTCATCGGGTCAATCTCTAACAATATCCAACAACCACGTAATTGTTGTTTAACATTATATCATGTCATCAACATTTTCAAACTGGTTCTTACTGACCACAACACCATGTATACATCGAAATAGAAATCTACTTTTGGGGTAGTTTTAACTTTTTACGCAGATCATCGTGTAGCCCTTGTTGGAGACGAGAGACCCTAGAGGTTCGCTAATGATAATTAAAATTCGGTGAAAACCCACAAACATTATATAGTTAATGTGTTTAGCATAATAATTAATTGAACATCCTATCTTGACACTCACAACTTCATATTCCATCATGTTGAAGATAGAATTATGAAAGTTTGATTGTTGTTTTCTCACGTAAGGGTAGGTTTGTCTTTAAACCCCGCCATCGTGTCGATCTTTTATTTTTCTTATTTTATATGGTCATCCTCTTATTGTAGTCATCACCTGAGTACTAGACGTTGAACATCATACCTTGTGATTCATACTTCGATATGATCTTGTTGAATACGACACCATGTATACATCAGCATAGATATCTATTTTAAAGGTAGTTTTGTCTTCCTACCCCTCCACTTTGTAGTCATGGTATTTATATCTTTCTGCAGACCCTTTTCCCATGCAACGTATTACAAAAGTATTTGTTGAAGTCGAAAGTCCCACTCAATTCACACTACCAGATTAAAGTATGCTCAAAACCCATATGGGTTATGTTGATAGAGTTTTATTGATTATAACAAAGAGAACATTGTTTCTTGTTACACACAATTTCACATTCCGTTAACAGAACATCGTGTCTTGTCACAAACAATTTAAAATTTTGTCTTGTTAAAGATGACATCATGAATATCCTATCATTGTTTTCTCACATAAGGGTACGTTTGTCTTTCAACCCCGCCTTCGTGTAGCCACCTTATTTCTCTCATTTCGCCCGATTAATCACCATCTGCAGCCATCACCATAATACTTGTTCTTGAACATCATCTCCTACCACTCACACTTTTACGCTTTATCTTATTGAACATGGCATCATATAAACATGAGCATCATTTTTCATTTTGGGGTAGTTTTGTATTTTTACCCTATCGGTGTGTAGACTTGCTATTTATCACTTTTTGCATACTAGCCATCAATAAAAGTACTCGTAAAAAATGATTGCATCAAAAATAAAGTATAGTGAATACCCACATGGGTTATATTGCTAAAGTTTCAAGTAATAGGTAACTGAACATCGTACCTTGTCAATGACACTTCTATATTTCATCTTGTTTTACATGGGATTATGAATGCCTTTCCTATTGTTTTGTCATACAGGGATAGGTTTGTCTTTTTACCCTACCACCGGGTACTTTTCCAATTTCTCTCATTCCATCTGATCAATTTATTACAATATTCATCACCAATGTACGTGTTGCTCAACATCATATCGTGTCATCCACATTTGAAAACTTGTTCTTGTTGATCACAATGCCTTGTATACATCGAAATAGATATCTACTTGAGGGGGAGCTTTGTCTTTTTACCCTCACTATTGTGAAGTCCTTGTTGGAGACGATAGACCCGCTTAGTTCGCTAATGATAATTAAAATTTGGTGAAAACCTACAAACAATTTTGGTTAGAGTTAGAAGGATAATAAGTAATTGAACATCGTATCTTGTCACACATTTTCATATTCCATCTGGTTGAAGATGGAACTATGAATGACTTGTTCTTTTTTCAAGTGATGATAGGTTTGTCTTTTACGCCACCACGATAAGGGTAGGATTGTCTTTCTACACCACCAATGTTCTTGTTGGTTAATATTAAATTGTGTCATCGACATTTTCAAACTTGATCTTGTCATCACGAAAATACTTGTTCTCGAACATCATCTCCTATCATTCACACTTTTACGCTTTATCTTGTTAAACATGGCGTCATGTAAACATCAACATCGTTTTTCAGTTCGGGAGTAGTTTTGTATTTTTACCCCACCGGTGTATAGACTTGCTCTTTATCACTTTTTGCATATTTTTTTCGCATACTAGTCATCAATAAGAGTACTCGTTAGAAACGATCGCATCAAAATTAAGGTATGATCGCATCAAAATTAAGGTATGGTGAATACCCACATGCGTTATATTGTAAAAGTTTCAGGTTATAAGTAACTTAACATGGTATCTTGTCAATGACACTTCCATATTTCATCTTGTGGTACATGGCATTATAAATGCCTTATTGTTTTGTCATACAAGGATAGGCTTGTGTTTTTACCCTGCCACCGTGTACCTTTCTAATTTCCCTCAATTCATTTGGTCAATCTCTAACAATATCCATCACAAACGTAAGTGTTGGTTAACATCATATCGTGCAATCCACATTTTCAAACTTGTTCTCGTTGACCACAACGCCAAGTATAACTCGACATAGATATCTACTTCAAGGGTAGTTTTCTCGTTTTACCCCCACCATCGTGAAGTCCTTGTTGGAGACAATAGACCTGCTTAGTTCGCTAATGATAATCAAAGTTTGGTGAAAACCCACAAACATCGTATAGCAAGAGTTACAACAATAATAAGTAACTGAATATCGTATTTTGTCACTCACACTTTCATATTCCACCTGGTTGAAGATGGCACTATGAATGGCTTTATGTTGATTTCTCATATAAGGATAGATTCATCCTTTTACACTACCACCATATGGTTGGGTTTGTCAATGTCTTGTTGCTTAAAATTATATTGTGTAATCAACATTTTCACAATTGTTTTGTTGACGACAATTTCGGTCCTGGTGAAATTGACATCATGAATACCTTATCATTGTTTTCTCACACAGGGGTACGTTTGCCTTTCTACCCCGCCTCCGTGTAGCCAACTTATTTCTCTTATTTCACTTAGTCAATCACTAATTAGAGCAATCACCAAAAGATTTGTTCTCGAACATCATCCCCTATCATGTAGGTTTCTGATTTCTTGTACTGAACATTGTCACTCACAGTTTCATATTTCATCTTGTTGAAGATGGCATTATGAATGTCTTGTTGTTTTCTCACATAAGGGTAGGTTTGTCATTCTACCCTTCCATCGTTTAGCTCACCTTTTTTTTTCATAAGGTCAAGCTCTTATTGTAGCCATGACCAGAGTACTAGCCGTTGAACATCTTATCTTGTCATTCACACTTCCATTGAACATTTTATCTTGTGATTCACACTTCTACACGATCTTGCTGAACACGAAAACATGTACCACTCTGTAGTCGTGGTATTTATATCCTTTCGCAGACCCTTTTCTCTTGCAACTTATTAAAAAATTACTTGTTGGAGTCGAAAGTCACACTCAATTCGCATTACCAAATTAAAGTATGCTCAAAACCCACATGGTTTATGTTATTAGAGTTTCATTGATTAAAACTAACAGAACATTGTGTCTTGTCACAAAATTTCAGATTTCGTCAACAGAATATCGTGTCTTGTCACACAAATTCACATTCCCTCTTGTTGAAGATGACATCATGAATACCCTATTATTGTTTTCTCACACAGGGGTACCTTTGTTTTTCTATCACGCCTTCGAGTAGCCACCTTATTTCTCTTGTTTCACATGATCAATCACTAACAGCAGCCATCACCATAATAATTGTTTTCGAGCAGCATCTCCTATCATTCACACTTTTACGCTTTATCTTGTTGAAAATGACGACACCCAATATCTGTTGCCTTGTTATTGTGTTGTCACATCGGGATATGTTTGTCTTCTTACCGAGCCAACATGTAGCTTTCCAATTTCTCTAATTTCATCGGGTCAATCTCTAACAATATCCAACAACCACGTAATTGTTGTTTAACATTATATCATGTCATCAACATTTTCAAACTGGTTCTTACTGACCACAACACCATGTATACATCGAAATAGAAATCTACTTTTGGGGTAGTTTTAACTTTTTACGCAGATCATCGTGTAGCCCTTGTTGGAGACGAGAGACCCTAGAGGTTCGCTAATGATAATTAAAATTCGGTGAAAACCCACAAACATTATATAGTTAATGTGTTTAGCATAATAATTAATTGAACATCCTATCTTGACACTCACAACTTCATATTCCATCATGTTGAAGATAGAATTATGAAAGTTTGATTGTTGTTTTCTCACGTAAGGGTAGGTTTGTCTTTATACCCCGCCATCGTGTCGATCTTTTATTTTTCTTATTTTATATGGTCATCCTCTTATTGTAGTCATCACCAGAGTACTAGACGTTGAACATCATACCTTGTGATTCATACTTCGATATGATCTTGTTGAATACGACACCATGTATACATCAGCATAGATATCTATTTTAAAGGTAGTTTTGTCTTCCTACCCCTCCACTTTGTAGTCGTGGTATTTATATCTTTCTGCAGACCCTTTTCCCATGCAACGTATTACAAAAGTATTTGTTGAAGTCGAAAGTCCCACTCAATTCACACTACCAGATTAAAGTATGCTCAAAACCCATATGGGTTATGTTGATAGAGTTTTATTGATTATAACAAAGAGAACATTGTTTCTTGTTACACACAATTTCACATTCCGTTAACAGAACATCGTGTCTTGTCACAAACAATTTAAAATTTTGTCTTGTTAAAGATGACATCATGAATATCCTATCATTGTTTTCTCACATAAGGGTACGTTTGTCTTTCAACCCCGCCTTCGTGTAGCCACCTTATTTCTCTCATTTCGCCCGATTAATCACCATCTGCAGCCATCACCATAATACTTGTTCTTGAACATCATCTCCTACCACTCACACTTTTACGCTTTATCTTATTGAACATGGCATCATATAAACATGAGCATCATTTTTCATTTTGGGGTAGTTTTGTATTTTTACCCTATCGGTGTGTAGACTTGCTATTTATCACTTTTTGCATACTAGCCATCAATAAAAGTACTCGTAAAAAATGATTGCATCAAAAATAAAGTATAGTGAATACCCACATGGGTTATATTGCTAAAGTTTCAAGTAATAGGTAACTGAACATCGTACCTTGTCAATGACACTTCTATATTTCATCTTGTTTTACATGGGATTATGAATGCCTTTCCTATTGTTTTGTCATACAGGGATAGGTTTGTCTTTTTACCCTACCACCGGGTACTTTTCCAATTTCTCTCATTCCATCTGATCAATTTATTACAATATTCATCACCAATGTACGTGTTGCTCAACATCATATCGTGTCATCCACATTTTAAAACTTGTTCTTGTTGATCACAATGCCTTGTATACATCGAAATAGATATCTACTTGAGGGGGAGCTTTGTCTTTTTACCCTCACTATTGTGAAGTCCTTGTTGGAGACGATAGACCCGCTTAGTTCGCTAATGATAATTAAAATTTGGTGAAAACCCACAAACAATGTTTGGTTAGAGTTAGAAGGATAATAAGTAATTGAACATCGTATCTTGTCACACATTTTCATATTCCATCTGGTTGAAGATGGAACTATGAATGACTTGTTCTTTTTTCAAGTGATGATAGGTTTGTCTTTTACGCCACCACGATAAGGGTAGGATTGTCTTTCTACACCACCAATGTTCTTGTTGGTTAATATTAAATTGTGTCATCGACATTTTCAAACTTGATCTTGTCATCACGAAAATACTTGTTCTCGAACATCATCTCCTATCATTCACACTTTTACGCTTTATCTTGTTAAACATGGCGTCATGTAAACATCAACATCGTTTTTCAGTTCGGGGGTAGTTTTGTATTTTTACCCCACCGGTGTATAGACTTGCTCTTTATCACTTTTTGCATATTTTTTTCGCATACTAGTCATCAATAAGAGTACTCGTTAGAAACGATCGCATCAAAATTAAGGTATGGTGAATACCCACATGCGTTATATTGTAAAAGTTTCAGGTTATAAGTAACTTAACATGGTATCTTGTCAATGACACTTCCATATTTCATCTTGTGGTACATGGCATTATAAATGCCTTATTGTTTTGTCATACAAGGATAGGCTTGTGTTTTTAACCTGCCACCGTGTACCTTTCTAATTTCCCTCAATTCATTTGGTCAATCTCTAACAATATCCATCACAAACGTAAGTGTTGGTTAACATCATATCGTGCAATCCACATTTTCAAACTTGTTCTCGTTGACCACAACGCCAAGTATAACTCGACATAGATATCTACTTCAAGGGTAGTTTTCTCGTTTTACCCCCACCATCGTGAAGTCCTTGTTGGAGACAATAGACCTGCTTAGTTCGCTAATGATAATCAAAGTTTGGTGAAAACCCACAAACATCGTATAGCAAGAGTTACAACAATAATAAGTAACTGAATATCGTATTTTGTCACTCACACTTTCATATTCCACCTGGTTGAAGATGGCACTATGAATGGCTTTATGTTGATTTCTCATATAAGGATAGATTCATCCTTTTATACTACCACCATATGGTTGGGTTTGTCAATGTCTTGTTGCTTAAAATTATATTGTGTAATCAACATTTTCACAATTGTTTTGTTGACGACAATTTCGGTCCTGGTGAAATTGACATCATGAATACCTTATCATTGTTTTCTCACACAGGGGTACGTTTGCCTTTCTACCCCGCCTCCGTGTAGCCAACTTATTTCTCTTATTTCACCTAGTCAATCACTAATTAGAGCAATCACCAAAAGATTTGTTCTCGAACATCATCCCCTATCATGTAGGTTTCCGATTTCTTGTACTGAACATTGTCACTCACAGTTTCATATTTCATCTTGTTGAAGATGGCATTATGAATGTCTTGTTGTTTTCTCACATAAGGGTAGGTTTGTCATTCTACCCTTCCATCGTTTAGCTCACCTTTTTTTTCATAAGGTCAAGCTCTTATTGTAGCCATGACCAGAGTACTAGCCGTTGAACATCTTATCTTGTCATTCACACTTCCATTGAACATTTTATCTTGTGATTCACACTTCTACACGATCTTGCTGAACACGAAAACATGTACGCATCAACAGGTATATCTATTTCAGGGGTAGTTTTGTCTTCGTATACCTCCACTCTGTAGTCGTGGTATTTATATCCTTTCGCAGACCCTTTTCTCTTGCAACTTATTAAAAAAGTACTTGTTGGAGTCGAAAGTCACACTCAATTCGCATTACCAAATTAAAGTATGCTCAAAACCCACATGGTTTATGTTATTAGAGTTTCATTGATTAAAACTAACAGAACATTGTGTCTTGTCACAAAATTTCAGATTTCGTCAACAGAATATCGTGTCTTGTCACACAAATTCACATTCCCTCTTGTTGAAGATGACATCATGAATACCCTATTATTGTTTTCTCACACAGGGGTACCTTTGTTTTTCTATCACGCCTTCGAGTAGCCACCTTATTTCTCTTGTTTCACATGATCAATCACTAACAGCAGCCATCACCATAATAATTGTTTTCGAGCAGCATCTCCTATCATTCACACTTTTACGCTTTATCTTGTTGAAAATGACGACACCCAATATCTGTTGCCTTGTTATTGTGTTGTCACATCGGGATATGTTTGTCTTCTTACCGAGCCAACATGTAGCTTTCCAATTTCTCTAATTTCATCGGGTCAATCTCTAACAATATCCAACAACCACGTAATTGTTGTTTAACATTATATCATGTCATCAACATTTTCAAACTGGTTCTTACTGACCACAACACCATGTATACATCGAAATAGAAATCTACTTTTGGGGTAGTTTTAACTTTTTACGCAGATCATCGTGTAGCCCTTGTTGGAGACGAGAGACCCTAGAGGTTCGCTAATGATAATTAAAATTCGGTGAAAACCCACAAACATTATATAGTTAATGTGTTTAGCATAATAATTAATTGAACATCCTATCTTGACACTCACAACTTCATATTCCATCATGTTGAAGATAGAATTATGAAAGTTTGATTGTTGTTTTCTCACGTAAGGGTAGGTTTGTCTTTAAACCCCGCTATCGTGTCGATCTTATATTTTTCTTATTTTATATGGTCATCCTCTTATTGTAGTCATCACCTGAGTACTAGACGTTGAACATCATACCTTGTGATTCATACTTCGATATGATCTTGTTGAATACGACACCATGTATACATCAGCATAGATATCTATTTTAAAGGTAGTTTTGTCTTCCTACCCCTCCACTTTGTAGTCGTGGTATTTATATCTTTCTGCAGACCCTTTTCCCATGCAACGTATTACAAAAGTATTTGTTGAAGTCGAAAGTCCCACTCAATTCACACTACCAGATTAAAGTATGCTCAAAACCCATATGGGTTATGTTGATAGAGTTTTATTGATTATAACAAAGAGAACATTGTTTCTTGTTACACACAATTTCACATTCCGTTAACAGAACATCGTGTCTTGTCACAAACAATTTAAAATTTTGTCTTGTTAAAGATGACATCATGAATATCCTATCATTGTTTTCTCACATAAGGGTACGTTTGTCTTTCAACCCCGCCTTCGTGTAGCCACCTTATTTCTCTCATTTTGCCCGATTAATCATCATCTGCAGCCATAACCATAATACTTGTTCTTGAACATCATCTCCTACCACTCACACTTTTACGCTTTATCTTATTGAACATGGCATCATATAAACATGAGCATCATTTTTCATTTTGGGGTAGTTTTGTATTTTTACCCTATCGGTGTGTAGACTTGCTATTTATCACTTTTTGCATACTAGCCATCAATAAAAGTACTCGTAAAAAATGATTGCATCAAAAATAAAGTATAGTGAATACCCACATGGGTTATATTGCTAAAGTTTCAAGTAATAGGTAACTGAACATCGTACCTTGTCAATGACACTTCTATATTTCATCTTGTTTTACATGGGATTATGAATGCCTTTCCTATTGTTTTGTCATACAGGGATAGGTTTGTCTTTTTACCCTACTACCGAGTACTTTTCCAATTTCTCTCATTCCATCTGATCAATTTATTACAATATTCATCACCAATGTACGTGTTGCTCAACATCATATCGTGTCATCCACATTTTAAAACTTGTTCTTGTTGATCACAATGCCTTGTATACATCGAAATAGATATCTACTTGAGGGGGAGCTTTGTCTTTTTACCCTCACTATTGTGAAGTCCTTGTTGGAGACGATAGACCCGCTTAGTTCGCTAATGATACTTAAAATTTGGTGAAAACCTACAAACAATGTTTGGTTAGAGTTAGAAGGATAATAAGTAATTGAACATCGTATCTTGTCACACATTTTCATATTCCATCTGGTTGAAGATGGAACTATGAATGACTTGTTCTTTTTTCAAGTGATGATAGGTTTGTCTTTTACGCCACCACGATAAGGGTAGGATTGTCTTTCTACACCACCAATGTTCTTGTTGGTTAATATTAAATTGTGTCATCGACATTTTCAAACTTGATCTTGTCATCACGAAAATACTTGTTCTCGAACATCATCTCCTATCATTCACACTTTTACGCTTTATCTTGTTAAACATGGCGTCATGTAAACATCAACATCATTTTTCAGTTCGGGGGTAGTTTTGTATTTTTACCCCACCGGTGTATAGACTTGCTCTTTATCACTTTTTGCATATTTTTTTCGCATACTAGTCATCAATAAGAGTACTCGTTAGAAACGATCGCATCAAAATTAAGGTATGATCGCATCAAAATTAAGGTATGGTGAATACCCACATGCGTTATATTGTAAAAGTTTCAGGTTATAAGTAACTTAACATGGTATCTTGTCAATGACACTTCCATATTTCATCTTGTGGTACATGGCATTATAAATGCCTTATTGTTTTGTCATACAAGGATAGGCTTGTGTTTTTACCCTGCCACCGTGTACCTTTCTAATTTCCCTCAATTCATTTGGTCAATCTCTAACAATATCCATCACAAACGTAAGTGTTGGTTAACATCATATCGTGCAATCCACATTTTCAAACTTGTTCTCGTTGACCACAACGCCAAGTATAACTCGACATAGATATCTACTTCAAGGGTAGTTTTCTCGTTTTACCCCCACCATCGTGAAGTCCTTGTTGGAGACAATAGACCTGCTTAGTTCGCTAATGATAATCAAAGTTTGGTGAAAACCCACAAACATCGTATAGCAAGAGTTACAACAATAATAAGTAACTGAATATCGTATTTTGTCACTCACACTTTCATATTCCACCTGGTTGAAGATGGCACTATGAATGGCTTTATGTTGATTTCTCATATAAGGATAGATTCATCCTTTTAAACTACCACCATATGGTTGGGTTTGTCAATGTCTTGTTGCTTAAAATTATATTGTGTAATCAACATTTTCACAATTGTTTTGTTGACGACAATTTCGGTCCTGGTGAAATTGACATCATGAATACCTTATCATTGTTTTCTCACACAGGGGTACGTTTGCCTTTCTACCCCGCCTCCGTGTAGCCAACTTATTTCTCTTATTTCACCTAGTCAATCACTAATTAGAGCAATCACCAAAAGATTTGTTCTCGAACATCATCCCCTATCATGTAGGTTTCCGATTTCTTGTACTGAACATTGTCACTCACAGTTTCATATTTCATCTTGTTGAAGATGGCATTATGAATGTCTTGTTGTTTTCTCACATAAGGGTAGGTTTGTCATTCTACCCTTCCATCGTTTAGCTCACCTTTTTTTTTTATAAGGTCAAGCTCTTATTGTAGCCATGACCAGAGTACTAGCCGTTGAACATCTTATCTTGTCATTCACACTTCCATTGAACATTTTATCTTGTGATTCACACTTCTACACGATCTTGCTAAACACGAAAACATGTACGCATCAACAGGTATATCTATTTCAGGGGTAGTTTTGTCTTCGTATACCTCCACTCTGTAGTCGTGGTATTTATATCCTTTCGCAGACCCTTTTCTCTTGCAACTTATTAAAAAAGTACTTATTGGAGTCGAAAGTCACACTCAATTCGCATTACCAAATTAAAGTATGCTCAAAACCCACATGGTTTATGTTATTAGAGTTTCATTGATTAAAACTAACAGAACATTGTGTCTTGTCACAAAATTTCAGATTTCGTCAACAGAATATCGTGTCTTGTCACACAAATTCACATTCCCTCTTGTTGAAGATGACATCATGAATACCCTATTATTGTTTTCTCACACAGGGGTACCTTTGTTTTTCTATCACGCCTTCGAGTAGCCACCTTATTTCTCTTGTTTCACATGATCAATCACTAACAGCAGCCATCACCATAATAATTGTTTTCGAGCAGCATCTCCTATCATTCACACTTTTACGCTTTATCTTGTTGAAAATGACGACACCCAATATCTGTTGCCTTGTTATTGTGTTGTCACATCGGGATATGTTTGTCTTCTTACCGAGCCAACATGTAGCTTTCCAATTTCTCTAATTTCATCGGGTCAATCTCTAACAATATCCAACAACCACGTAATTGTTGTTTAACATTATATCATGTCATCAACATTTTCAAACTGGTTCTTACTGACCACAACACCATGTATACATCGAAATAGAAATCTACTTTTGGGGTAGTTTTAACTTTTTACGCAGATCATCGTGTAGCCCTTGTTGGAGACGAGAGACCCTAGAGGTTCGCTAATGATAATTAAAATTCGGTGAAAACCCACAAACATTATATAGTTAATGTGTTTAGCATAATAATTAATTGAACATCCTATCTTGACACTCACAACTTCATATTCCATCATGTTGAAGATAGAATTATGAAAGTTTGATTGTTGTTTTCTCACGTAAGGGTAGGTTTGTCTTTAAACCCCGCCATCGTGTCGATCTTTTATTTTTCTTATTTTATATGGTCATCCTCTTATTGTAGTCATCACCTGAGTACTAGACGTTGAACATCATACCTTGTGATTCATACTTCGATATGATCTTGTTGAATACGACACCATGTATACATCAGCATAGATATCTATTTTAAAGGTAGTTTTGTCTTCCTACCCCTCCACTTTGTAGTCGTGGTATTTATATCTTTCTGCAGACCCTTTTCCCATGCAACGTATTACAAAAGTATTTGTTGAAGTCGAAAGTCCCACTCAATTCACACTACCAGATTAAAGTATGCTCAAAACCCATATGGGTTATGTTGATAGAGTTTTATTGATTATAACAAAGAGAACATTGTTTCTTGTTACACACAATTTCACATTCCGTTAACAGAACATCGTGTCTTGTCACAAACAATTTAAAATTTTGTCTTGTTAAAGATGACATCATGAATATCCTATCATTGTTTTCTCACATAAGGGTACGTTTGTCTTTCAACCCCGCCTTCGTGTAGCCACCTTATTTCTCTCATTTCGCCTGATTAATCACCATCTGCAGCCATAACCATAATACTTGTTCTTGAACATCATCTCCTACCACTCACACTTTTACGCTTTATCTTATTGAACATGGCATCATATAAACATGAGCATCATTTTTCATTTTGGGGTAGTTTTGTATTTTTACCCTATCGGTGTGTAGACTTGCTATTTATCACTTTTTGCATACTAGCCATCAATAAAAGTACTCGTAAGAAATGATTGCATCAAAAATAAAGTATAGTGAATACCCACATGGGTTATATTGCTAAAGTTTCAAGTAATAGGTAACTGAACATCGTACCTTGTCAATGACACTTCTATATTTCATCTTGTTTTACATGGGATTATGAATGCCTTTCCTATTGTTTTGTCATACAGGGATAGGTTTGTCTTTTTACCCTACCACCGGGTACTTTTCCAATTTCTCTCATTCCATCTGATCAATTTATTACAATATTCATCACCAATGTACGTGTTGCTCAACATCATATCGTGTCATCCACATTTGAAAACTTGTTCTTGTTGATCACAATGCCTTGTATACATCGAAATAGATATCTACTTGAGGGGGAGCTTTGTCTTTTTACCCTCACTATTGTGAAGTCCTTGTTGGAGACGATAGACCCGCTTAGTTCGCTAATGATAATTAAAATTTGGTGAAAACCCACAAACAATGTTTGGTTAGAGTTAGAAGGATTATAAGTAATTGAACATCGTATCTTGTCACACATTTTCATATTCCATCTGGTTGAAGATGGAACTATGAATGACTTGTTCTTTTTTCAAGTGATGATAGGTTTGTCTTTTACGCCACCACGATAAGGGTAGGATTGTCTTTCTACACCACCAATGTTCTTGTTGGTTAATATTAAATTGTGTCATCGACATTTTCAAACTTGATCTTGTCATCACGAAAATACTTGTTCTCGAACATCATCTCCTATCAATCACACTTTTACGCTTTATCTTGTTAAACATGGCGTCATGTAAACATCAACATCGTTTTTCAGTTCGGGGGTAGTTTTGTATTTTTACCCCACCGGTGTATAGACTTGCTCTTTATCACTTTTTGCATATTTTTTTCGCATACTAGTCATCAATAAGAGTACTCGTTAGAAACGATCGCATCAAAATTAAGGTATGGTGAATACCCACATGCGTTATATTGTAAAAGTTTCAGGTTATAAGTAACTTAACATGGTATCTTGTCAATGACACTTCCATATTTCATCTTGTGGTACATGGCATTATAAATGCCTTATTGTTTTGTCATACAAGGATAGGCTTGTGTTTTTAACCTGCCACCGTGTACCTTTCTAATTTCCCTCAATTCATTTGGTCAATCTCTAACAATATCCATCACAAACGTAAGTGTTGGTTAACATCATATCGTGCAATCCACATTTTCAAACTTGTTCTCGTTGACCACAACGCCAAGTATAACTCGACATAGATATCTACTTCAAGGGTAGTTTTCTCGTTTTACCCCCACCATCGTGAAGTCCTTGTTGGAGACAATAGACCTGCTTAGTTCGCTAATGATAATCAAAGTTTGGTGAAAACCCACAAACATCGTATAGCAAGAGTTACAACAATAATAAGTAACTGAATATCGTATTTTGTCACTCACACTTTCATATTCCACCTGGTTGAAGATGGCACTATGAATGGCTTTATGTTGATTTCTCATATAAGGATAGATTCATCCTTTTAAACTACCACCATATGGTTGGGTTTGTCAATGTCTTGTTGCTTAAAATTATATTGTGTAATCAACATTTTCACAATTGTTTTGTTGACGACAATTTCGGTCCTGGTGAAATTGACATCATGAATACCTTATCATTGTTTTCTCACACAGGGGTACGTTTGCCTTTCTACCCCGCCTCCGTGTAGCCAACTTATTTCTCTTATTTCTCTTATTTCACCTAGTCAATCACTAATTAGAGCAATCACCAAAAGATTTGTTCTCGAACATCATCCCCTATCATGTAGGTTTCCGATTTCTTGTACTGAACATTGTCACTCACAGTTTCATATTTCATCTTGTTGAAGATGGCATTATGAATGTCTTGTTGTTTTCTCACATAAGGGTAGGTTTGTCATTCTACCCTTCCATCGTTTAGCTCACCTTTTTTTTTCATAAGGTCAAGCTCTTATTGTAGCCATGACCAGAGTACTAGCCGTTGAACATCTTATCTTGTCATTCACACTTCCATTGAACATTTTATCTTGTGATTCACACTTCTACACGATCTTGCTAAACACGAAAACATGTACGCATCAACAGGTATATCTATTTCAGGGGTAGTTTTGTCTTCGTATACCTCCACTCTGTAGTCGTGGTATTTATATCCTTTCGCAGACCCTTTTCTCTTGCAACTTATTAAAAAAGTACTTGTTGGAGTCGAAAGTCACACTCAATTCGCATTACCAAATTAAAGTATGCTCAAAACCCACATGGTTTATGTTATTAGAGTTTCATTGATTAAAACTAACAGAACATTGTGTCTTGTCACAAAATTTCAGATTTCGTCAACAGAATATCGTGTCTTGTCACACAAATTCACATTCCCTCTTGTTGAAGATGACATCATGAATACCCTATTATTGTTTTCTCACACAGGGGTACCTTTGTTTTTCTATCACGCCTTCGAGTAGCCACCTTATTTCTCTTGTTTCACATGATCAATCACTAACAGCAGCCATCACCATAATAATTGTTTTCGAGCAGCATCTCCTATCATTCACACTTTTACGCTTTATCTTGTTGAAAATGACGACACCCAATATCTGTTGCCTTGTTATTGTGTTGTCACATCGGGATATGTTTGTCTTCTTACCGAGCCAACATGTAGCTTTCCAATTTCTCTAATTTCATCGGGTCAATCTCTAACAATATCCAACAACCACGTAATTGTTGTTTAACATTATATCATGTCATCAACATTTTCAAACTGGTTCTTACTGACCACAACACCATGTATACATCGAAATAGAAATCTACTTTTGGGGTAGTTTTAACTTTTTACGCAGATCATCGTGTAGCCCTTGTTGGAGACGAGAGACCCTAGAGGTTCGCTAATGATAATTAAAATTCGGTGAAAACCCACAAACATTATATAGTTAATGTGTTTAGCATAATAATTAATTGAACATCCTATCTTGACACTCACAACTTCATATTCCATCATGTTGAAGATAGAATTATGAAAGTTTGATTGTTGTTTTCTCACGTAAGGGTAGGTTTGTCTTTAAACCCCGCCATCGTGTCGATCTTTTATTTTTCTTATTTTATATGGTCATCCTCTTATTGTAGTCATCACCTGAGTACTAGACGTTGAACATCATACCTTGTGATTCATACTTCGATATGATCTTGTTGAATACGACACCATGTATACATCAGCATAGATATCTATTTTAAAGGTAGTTTTGTCTTCCTACCCCTCCACTTTGTAGTCGTGGTATTTATATCTTTCTGCAGACCCTTTTCCCATGCAACGTATTACAAAAGTATTTGTTGAAGTCGAAAGTCCCACTCAATTCACACTACCAGATTAAAGTATGCTCAAAACCCATATGGGTTATGTTGATAGAGTTTTATTGATTATAACAAAGAGAACATTGTTTCTTGTTACACACAATTTCACATTCCGTTAACAGAACATCGTGTCTTGTCACAAACAATTTAAAATTTTGTCTTGTTAAAGATGACATCATGAATATCCTATCATTGTTTTCTCACATAAGGGTACGTTTGTCTTTCAACCCCGCCTTCGTGTAGCCACCTTATTTCTCTCATTTCGCTCGATTAATCACCATCTGCAGCCATCACCATAATACTTGTTCTTGAACATCATCTCCTACCACTCACACTTTTACGCTTTATCTTATTGAACATGGCATCATATAAACATGAGCATCATTTTTCATTTTGGGGTAGTTTTGTATTTTTACCCTATCGGTGTGTAGACTTGCTATTTATCACTTTTTGCATACTAGCCATCAATAAAAGTACTCGTAAAAAATGATTGCATCAAAAATAAAGTATAGTGAATACCCACATGGGTTATATTGCTAAAGTTTCAAGTAATAGGTAACTGAACATCGTACCTTGTCAATGACACTTCTATATTTCATCTTGTTTTACATGGGATTATGAATGCCTTTCCTATTGTTTTGTCATACAGGGATAGGTTTGTCTTTTTACCCTACCACCGGGTACTTTTCCAATTTCTCTCATTCCATCTGATCAATTTATTACAATATTCATCACCAATGTACGTGTTGCTCAACATCATATCGTGTCATCCACATTTTAAAACTTGTTCTTGTTGATCACAATGCCTTGTATACATCGAAATAGATATCTACTTGAGGGGGAGCTTTGTCTTTTTACCCTCACTATTGTGAAGTCCTTGTTGGAGACGATAGACCCGCTTAGTTCGCTAATGATAATTAAAATTTGGTGAAAACCCACAAACAATGTTTGGTTAGAGTTAGAAGGATAATAAGTAATTGAACATCGTATCTTGTCACACATTTTCATATTCCATCTGGTTGAAGATGGAACTATGAATGACTTGTTCTTTTTTCAAGTGATGATAGGTTTGTCTTTTACGCCACCACGATAAGGGTAGGATTGTCTTTCTACACCACCAATGTTCTTGTTGGTTAATATTAAATTGTGTCATCGACATTTTCAAACTTGATCTTGTCATCACGAAAATACTTGTTCTCGAACATCATCTCCTATCATTCACACTTTTACGCTTTATCTTGTTAAACATGGCGTCATGTAAACATCAACATCGTTTTTCAGTTCGGGGGTAGTTTTGTATTTTTACCCCACCGGTGTATAGACTTGCTCTTTATCACTTTTTGCATATTTTTTTCGCATACTAGTCATCAATAAGAGTACTCGTTAGAAACGATCGCATCAAAATTAAGGTATGGTGAATACCCACATGCGTTATATTGTAAAAGTTTCAGGTTATAAGTAACTTAACATGGTATCTTGTCAATGACACTTCCATATTTCATCTTGTGGTACATGGCATTATAAATGCCTTATTGTTTTGTCATACAAGGATAGGCTTGTGTTTTTAACCTGCCACCGTGTACCTTTCTAATTTCCCTCAATTCATTTGGTCAATCTCTAACAATATCCATCACAAACGTAAGTGTTGGTTAACATCATATCGTGCAATCCACATTTTCAAACTTGTTCTCGTTGACCACAACGCCAAGTATAACTCGACATAGATATCTACTTCAAGGGTAGTTTTCTCGTTTTACCCCCACCATCGTGAAGTCCTTGTTGGAGACAATAGACCTGCTTAGTTCGCTAATGATAATCAAAGTTTGGTGAAAACCCACAAACATCGTATAGCAAGAGTTACAACAATAATAAGTAACTGAATATCGTATTTTGTCACTCACACTTTCATATTCCACCTGGTTGAAGATGGCACTATGAATGGCTTTATGTTGATTTCTCATATAAGGATAGATTCATCCTTTTATACTACCACCATATGGTTGGGTTTGTCAATGTCTTGTTGCTTAAAATTATATTGTGTAATCAACATTTTCACAATTGTTTTGTTGACGACAATTTCGGTCCTGGTGAAATTGACATCATGAATACCTTATCATTGTTTTCTCACACAGGGGTACGTTTGCCTTTCTACCCCGCCTCCGTGTAGCCAACTTATTTCTCTTATTTCACCTAGTCAATCACTAATTAGAGCAATCACCAAAAGATTTGTTCTCGAACATCATCCCCTATCATGTAGGTTTCCGATTTCTTGTATTGAACATTGTCACTCACAGTTTCATATTTCATCTTGTTGAAGATGGCATTATGAATGTCTTGTTGTTTTCTCACATAAGGGTAGGTTTGTCATTCTACCCTTCCATCGTTTAGCTCACCTTTTTTTTCATAAGGTCAAGCTCTTATTGTAGCCATGACCAGAGTACTAGCCGTTGAACATCTTATCTTGTCATTCACACTTCCATTGAACATTTTATCTTGTGATTCACACTTCTACACAATCTTGCTGAACACGAAAACATGTACGCATCAACAGGTATATCTATTTCAGGGGTAGTTTTGTCTTCGTATACCTCCACTCTGTAGTCGTGGTATTTATATCCTTTCGCAGACCCTTTTCTCTTGCAACTTATTAAAAAAGTACTTGTTGGAGTCGAAAGTCACACTCAATTCGCATTACCAAATTAAAGTATGCTCAAAACCCACATGGTTTATGTTATTAGAGTTTCATTGATTAAAACTAACAGAACATTGTGTCTTGTCACAAAATTTCAGATTTCGTCAACAGAATATCGTGTCTTGTCACACAAATTCACATTCCCTCTTGTTGAAGATGACATCATGAATACCCTATTATTGTTTTCTCACACAGGGGTACCTTTGTTTTTCTATCACGCCTTCGAGTAGCCACCTTATTTCTCTTGTTTCACATGATCAATCACTAACAGCAGCCATCACCATAATAATTGTTTTCGAGCAGCATCTCCTATCATTCACACTTTTACGCTTTATCTTGTTGAAAATGACGACACCCAATATCTGTTGCCTTGTTATTGTGTTGTCACATCGGGATATGTTTGTCTTCTTACCGAGCCAACATGTAGCTTTCCAATTTCTCTAATTTCATCGGGTCAATCTCTAACAATATCCAACAACCACGTAATTGTTGTTTAACATTATATCATGTCATCAACATTTTCAAACTGGTTCTTACTGACCACAACACCATGTATACATCGAAATAGAAATCTACTTTTGGGGTAGTTTTAACTTTTTACGCAGATCATCGTGTAGCCCTTGTTGGAGACGAGAGACCCTAGAGGTTCGCTAATGATAATTAAAATTCGGTGAAAACCCACAAACATTATATAGTTAATGTGTTTAGCATAATAATTAATTGAACATCCTATCTTGACACTCACAACTTCATATTCCATCATGTTGAAGATAGAATTATGAAAGTTTGATTGTTGTTTTCTCACGTAAGGGTAGGTTTGTCTTTAAACCCCGCTATCGTGTCGATCTTATATTTTTCTTATTTTATATGGTCATCCTCTTATTGTAGTCATCACCTGAGTACTAGACGTTGAACATCATACCTTGTGATTCATACTTCGATATGATCTTGTTGAATACGACACCATGTATACATCAGCATAGATATCTATTTTAAAGGTAGTTTTGTCTTCCTACCCCTCCACTTTGTAGTCGTGGTATTTATATCTTTCTGCAGACCCTTTTCCCATGCAACGTATTACAAAAGTATTTGTTGAAGTCGAAAGTCCCACTCAATTCACACTACCAGATTAAAGTATGCTCAAAACCCATATGGGTTATGTTGATAGAGTTTTATTGATTATAACAAAGAGAACATTGTTTCTTGTTACACACAATTTCACATTCCGTTAACAGAACATCGTGTCTTGTCACAAACAATTTAAAATTTTGTCTTGTTAAAGATGACATCATGAATATCCTATCATTGTTTTCTCACATAAGGGTACGTTTGTCTTTCAACCCCGCCTTCGTGTAGCCACCTTATTTCTCTCATTTTGCCCGATTAATCATCATCTGCAGCCATAACCATAATACTTGTTCTTGAACATCATCTCCTACCACTCACACTTTTACGCTTTATCTTATTGAACATGGCATCATATAAACATGAGCATCATTTTTCATTTTGGGGTAGTTTTGTATTTTTACCCTATCGGTGTGTAGACTTGCTATTTATCACTTTTTGCATACTAGCCATCAATAAAAGTACTCGTAAAAAATGATTGCATCAAAAATAAAGTATAGTGAATACCCACATGGGTTATATTGCTAAAGTTTCAAGTAATAGGTAACTGAACATCGTACCTTGTCAATGACACTTCTATATTTCATCTTGTTTTACATGGGATTATGAATGCCTTTCCTATTGTTTTGTCATACAGGGATAGGTTTGTCTTTTTACCCTACTACCGAGTACTTTTCCAATTTCTCTCATTCCATCTGATCAATTTATTACAATATTCATCACCAATGTACGTGTTGCTCAACATCATATCGTGTCATCCACATTTTAAAACTTGTTCTTGTTGATCACAATGCCTTGTATACATCGAAATAGATATCTACTTGAGGGGGAGCTTTGTCTTTTTACCCTCACTATTGTGAAGTCCTTGTTGGAGACGATAGACCCGCTTAGTTCGCTAATGATACTTAAAATTTGGTGAAAACCTACAAACAATGTTTGGTTAGAGTTAGAAGGATAATAAGTAATTGAACATCGTATCTTGTCACACATTTTCATATTCCATCTGGTTGAAGATGGAACTATGAATGACTTGTTCTTTTTTCAAGTGATGATAGGTTTGTCTTTTACGCCACCACGATAAGGGTAGGATTGTCTTTCTACACCACCAATGTTCTTGTTGGTTAATATTAAATTGTGTCATCGACATTTTCAAACTTGATCTTGTCATCACGAAAATACTTGTTCTCGAACATCATCTCCTATCATTCACACTTTTACGCTTTATCTTGTTAAACATGGCGTCATGTAAACATCAACATCATTTTTCAGTTCGGGGGTAGTTTTGTATTTTTACCCCACCGGTGTATAGACTTGCTCTTTATCACTTTTTGCATATTTTTTTCGCATACTAGTCATCAATAAGAGTACTCGTTAGAAACGATCGCATCAAAATTAAGGTATGATCGCATCAAAATTAAGGTATGGTGAATACCCACATGCGTTATATTGTAAAAGTTTCAGGTTATAAGTAACTTAACATGGTATCTTGTCAATGACACTTCCATATTTCATCTTGTGGTACATGGCATTATAAATGCCTTATTGTTTTGTCATACAAGGATAGGCTTGTGTTTTTACCCTGCCACCGTGTACCTTTCTAATTTCCCTCAATTCATTTGGTCAATCTCTAACAATATCCATCACAAACGTAAGTGTTGGTTAACATCATATCGTGCAATCCACATTTTCAAACTTGTTCTCGTTGACCACAACGCCAAGTATAACTCGACATAGATATCTACTTCAAGGGTAGTTTTCTCGTTTTACCCCCACCATCGTGAAGTCCTTGTTGGAGACAATAGACCTGCTTAGTTCGCTAATGATAATCAAAGTTTGGTGAAAACCCACAAACATCGTATAGCAAGAGTTACAACAATAATAAGTAACTGAATATCGTATTTTGTCACTCACACTTTCATATTCCACCTGGTTGAAGATGGCACTATGAATGGCTTTATGTTGATTTCTCATATAAGGATAGATTCATCCTTTTAAACTACCACCATATGGTTGGGTTTGTCAATGTCTTGTTGCTTAAAATTATATTGTGTAATCAACATTTTCACAATTGTTTTGTTGACGACAATTTCGGTCCTGGTGAAATTGACATCATGAATACCTTATCATTGTTTTCTCACACAGGGGTACGTTTGCCTTTCTACCCCGCCTCCGTGTAGCCAACTTATTTCTCTTATTTCACCTAGTCAATCACTAATTAGAGCAATCACCAAAAGATTTGTTCTCGAACATCATCCCCTATCATGTAGGTTTCCGATTTCTTGTACTGAACATTGTCACTCACAGTTTCATATTTCATCTTGTTGAAGATGGCATTATGAATGTCTTGTTGTTTTCTCACATAAGGGTAGGTTTGTCATTCTACCCTTCCATCGTTTAGCTCACCTTTTTTTTTTATAAGGTCAAGCTCTTATTGTAGCCATGACCAGAGTACTAGCCGTTGAACATCTTATCTTGTCATTCACACTTCCATTGAACATTTTATCTTGTGATTCACACTTCTACACGATCTTGCTAAACACGAAAACATGTACGCATCAACAGGTATATCTATTTCAGGGGTAGTTTTGTCTTCGTATACCTCCACTCTGTAGTCGTGGTATTTATATCCTTTCGCAGACCCTTTTCTCTTGCAACTTATTAAAAAAGTACTTATTGGAGTCGAAAGTCACACTCAATTCGCATTACCAAATTAAAGTATGCTCAAAACCCACATGGTTTATGTTATTAGAGTTTCATTGATTAAAACTAACAGAACATTGTGTCTTGTCACAAAATTTCAGATTTCGTCAACAGAATATCGTGTCTTGTCACACAAATTCACATTCCCTCTTGTTGAAGATGACATCATGAATACCCTATTATTGTTTTCTCACACAGGGGTACCTTTGTTTTTCTATCACGCCTTCGAGTAGCCACCTTATTTCTCTTGTTTCACATGATCAATCACTAACAGCAGCCATCACCATAATAATTGTTTTCGAGCAGCATCTCCTATCATTCACACTTTTACGCTTTATCTTGTTGAAAATGACGACACCCAATATCTGTTGCCTTGTTATTGTGTTGTCACATCGGGATATGTTTGTCTTCTTACCGAGCCAACATGTAGCTTTCCAATTTCTCTAATTTCATCGGGTCAATCTCTAACAATATCCAACAACCACGTAATTGTTGTTTAACATTATATCATGTCATCAACATTTTCAAACTGGTTCTTACTGACCACAACACCATGTATACATCGAAATAGAAATCTACTTTTGGGGTAGTTTTAACTTTTTACGCAGATCATCGTGTAGCCCTTGTTGGAGACGAGAGACCCTAGAGGTTCGCTAATGATAATTAAAATTCGGTGAAAACCCACAAACATTATATAGTTAATGTGTTTAGCATAATAATTAATTGAACATCCTATCTTGACACTCACAACTTCATATTCCATCATGTTGAAGATAGAATTATGAAAGTTTGATTGTTGTTTTCTCACGTAAGGGTAGGTTTGTCTTTAAACCCCGCCATCGTGTCGATCTTTTATTTTTCTTATTTTATATGGTCATCCTCTTATTGTAGTCATCACCTGAGTACTAGACGTTGAACATCATACCTTGTGATTCATACTTCGATATGATCTTGTTGAATACGACACCATGTATACATCAGCATAGATATCTATTTTAAAGGTAGTTTTGTCTTCCTACCCCTCCACTTTGTAGTCGTGGTATTTATATCTTTCTGCAGACCCTTTTCCCATGCAACGTATTACAAAAGTATTTGTTGAAGTCGAAAGTCCCACTCAATTCACACTACCAGATTAAAGTATGCTCAAAACCCATATGGGTTATGTTGATAGAGTTTTATTGATTATAACAAAGAGAACATTGTTTCTTGTTACACACAATTTCACATTCCGTTAACAGAACATCGTGTCTTGTCACAAACAATTTAAAATTTTGTCTTGTTAAAGATGACATCATGAATATCCTATCATTGTTTTCTCACATAAGGGTACGTTTGTCTTTCAACCCCGCCTTCGTGTAGCCACCTTATTTCTCTCATTTCGCCTGATTAATCACCATCTGCAGCCATAACCATAATACTTGTTCTTGAACATCATCTCCTACCACTCACACTTTTACGCTTTATCTTATTGAACATGGCATCATATAAACATGAGCATCATTTTTCATTTTGGGGTAGTTTTGTATTTTTACCCTATCGGTGTGTAGACTTGCTATTTATCACTTTTTGCATACTAGCCATCAATAAAAGTACTCGTAAGAAATGATTGCATCAAAAATAAAGTATAGTGAATACCCACATGGGTTATATTGCTAAAGTTTCAAGTAATAGGTAACTGAACATCGTACCTTGTCAATGACACTTCTATATTTCATCTTGTTTTACATGGGATTATGAATGCCTTTCCTATTGTTTTGTCATACAGGGATAGGTTTGTCTTTTTACCCTACCACCGGGTACTTTTCCAATTTCTCTCATTCCATCTGATCAATTTATTACAATATTCATCACCAATGTACGTGTTGCTCAACATCATATCGTGTCATCCACATTTGAAAACTTGTTCTTGTTGATCACAATGCCTTGTATACATCGAAATAGATATCTACTTGAGGGGGAGCTTTGTCTTTTTACCCTCACTATTGTGAAGTCCTTGTTGGAGACGATAGACCCGCTTAGTTCGCTAATGATAATTAAAATTTGGTGAAAACCCACAAACAATGTTTGGTTAGAGTTAGAAGGATAATAAGTAATTGAACATCGTATCTTGTCACACATTTTCATATTCCATCTGGTTGAAGATGGAACTATGAATGACTTGTTCTTTTTTCAAGTGATGATAGGTTTGTCTTTTACGCCACCACGATAAGGGTAGGATTGTCTTTCTACACCACCAATGTTCTTGTTGGTTAATATTAAATTGTGTCATCGACATTTTCAAACTTGATCTTGTCATCACGAAAATACTTGTTCTCGAACATCATCTCCTATCAATCACACTTTTACGCTTTATCTTGTTAAACATGGCGTCATGTAAACATCAACATCGTTTTTCAGTTCGGGGGTAGTTTTGTATTTTTACCCCACCGGTGTATAGACTTGCTCTTTATCACTTTTTGCATATTTTTTTCGCATACTAGTCATCAATAAGAGTACTCGTTAGAAACGATCGCATCAAAATTAAGGTATGGTGAATACCCACATGCGTTATATTGTAAAAGTTTCAGGTTATAAGTAACTTAACATGGTATCTTGTCAATGACACTTCCATATTTCATCTTGTGGTACATGGCATTATAAATGCCTTATTGTTTTGTCATACAAGGATAGGCTTGTGTTTTTAACCTGCCACCGTGTACCTTTCTAATTTCCCTCAATTCATTTGGTCAATCTCTAACAATATCCATCACAAACGTAAGTGTTGGTTAACATCATATCGTGCAATCCACATTTTCAAACTTGTTCTCGTTGACCACAACGCCAAGTATAACTCGACATAGATATCTACTTCAAGGGTAGTTTTCTCGTTTTACCCCCACCATCGTGAAGTCCTTGTTGGAGACAATAGACCTGCTTAGTTCGCTAATGATAATCAAAGTTTGGTGAAAACCCACAAACATCGTATAGCAAGAGTTACAACAATAATAAGTAACTGAATATCGTATTTTGTCACTCACACTTTCATATTCCACCTGGTTGAAGATGGCACTATGAATGGCTTTATGTTGATTTCTCATATAAGGATAGATTCATCCTTTTAAACTACCACCATATGGTTGGGTTTGTCAATGTCTTGTTGCTTAAAATTATATTGTGTAATCAACATTTTCACAATTGTTTTGTTGACGACAATTTCGGTCCTGGTGAAATTGACATCATGAATACCTTATCATTGTTTTCTCACACAGGGGTACGTTTGCCTTTCTACCCCGCCTCCGTGTAGCCAACTTATTTCTCTTATTTCACCTAGTCAATCACTAATTAGAGCAATCACCAAAAGATTTGTTCTCGAACATCATCCCCTATCATGTAGGTTTCCGATTTCTTGTACTGAACATTGTCACTCACAGTTTCATATTTCATCTTGTTGAAGATGGCATTATGAATGTCTTGTTGTTTTCTCACATAAGGGTAGGTTTGTCATTCTACCCTTCCATCGTTTAGCTCACCTTTTTTTTTTATAAGGTCAAGCTCTTATTGTAGCCATGACCAGAGTACTAGCCGTTGAACATCTTATCTTGTCATTCACACTTCCATTGAACATTTTATCTTGTGATTCACACTTCTACACGATCTTGCTAAACACGAAAACATGTACGCATCAACAGGTATATCTATTTCAGGGGTAGTTTTGTCTTCGTATACCTCCACTCTGTAGTCGTGGTATTTATATCCTTTCGCAGACCCTTTTCTCTTGCAACTTATTAAAAAAGTACTTATTGGAGTCGAAAGTCACACTCAATTCGCATTACCAAATTAAAGTATGCTCAAAACCCACATGGTTTATGTTATTAGAGTTTCATTGATTAAAACTAACAGAACATTGTGTCTTGTCACAAAATTTCAGATTTCGTCAACAGAATATCGTGTCTTGTCACACAAATTCACATTCCCTCTTGTTGAAGATGACATCATGAATACCCTATTATTGTTTTCTCACACAGGGGTACCTTTGTTTTTCTATCACGCCTTCGAGTAGCCACCTTATTTCTCTTGTTTCACATGATCAATCACTAACAGCAGCCATCACCATAATAATTGTTTTCGAGCAGCATCTCCTATCATTCACACTTTTACGCTTTATCTTGTTGAAAATGACGACACCCAATATCTGTTGCCTTGTTATTGTGTTGTCACATCGGGATATGTTTGTCTTCTTACCGAGCCAACATGTAGCTTTCCAATTTCTCTAATTTCATCGGGTCAATCTCTAACAATATCCAACAACCACGTAATTGTTGTTTAACATTATATCATGTCATCAACATTTTCAAACTGGTTCTTACTGACCACAACACCATGTATACATCGAAATAGAAATCTACTTTTGGGGTAGTTTTAACTTTTTACGCAGATCATCGTGTAGCCCTTGTTGGAGACGAGAGACCCTAGAGGTTCGCTAATGATAATTAAAATTCGGTGAAAACCCACAAACATTATATAGTTAATGTGTTTAGCATAATAATTAATTGAACATCCTATCTTGACACTCACAACTTCATATTCCATCATGTTGAAGATAGAATTATGAAAGTTTGATTGTTGTTTTCTCACGTAAGGGTAGGTTTGTCTTTAAACCCCGCCATCGTGTCGATCTTTTATTTTTCTTATTTTATATGGTCATCCTCTTATTGTAGTCATCACCTGAGTACTAGACGTTGAACATCATACCTTGTGATTCATACTTCGATATGATCTTGTTGAATACGACACCATGTATACATCAGCATAGATATCTATTTTAAAGGTAGTTTTGTCTTCCTACCCCTCCACTTTGTAGTCGTGGTATTTATATCTTTCTGCAGACCCTTTTCCCATGCAACGTATTACAAAAGTATTTGTTGAAGTCGAAAGTCCCACTCAATTCACACTACCAGATTAAAGTATGCTCAAAACCCATATGGGTTATGTTGATAGAGTTTTATTGATTATAACAAAGAGAACATTGTTTCTTGTTACACACAATTTCACATTCCGTTAACAGAACATCGTGTCTTGTCACAAACAATTTAAAATTTTGTCTTGTTAAAGATGACATCATGAATATCCTATCATTGTTTTCTCACATAAGGGTACGTTTGTCTTTCAACCCCGCCTTCGTGTAGCCACCTTATTTCTCTCATTTCGCCTGATTAATCACCATCTGCAGCCATAACCATAATACTTGTTCTTGAACATCATCTCCTACCACTCACACTTTTACGCTTTATCTTATTGAACATGGCATCATATAAACATGAGCATCATTTTTCATTTTGGGGTAGTTTTGTATTTTTACCCTATCGGTGTGTAGACTTGCTATTTATCACTTTTTGCATACTAGCCATCAATAAAAGTACTCGTAAGAAATGATTGCATCAAAAATAAAGTATAGTGAATACCCACATGGGTTATATTGCTAAAGTTTCAAGTAATAGGTAACTGAACATCGTACCTTGTCAATGACACTTCTATATTTCATCTTGTTTTACATGGGATTATGAATGCCTTTCCTATTGTTTTGTCATACAGGGATAGGTTTGTCTTTTTACCCTACCACCGGGTACTTTTCCAATTTCTCTCATTCCATCTGATCAATTTATTACAATATTCATCACCAATGTACGTGTTGCTCAACATCATATCGTGTCATCCACATTTGAAAACTTGTTCTTGTTGATCACAATGCCTTGTATACATCGAAATAGATATCTACTTGAGGGGGAGCTTTGTCTTTTTACCCTCACTATTGTGAAGTCCTTGTTGGAGACGATAGACCCGCTTAGTTCGCTAATGATAATTAAAATTTGGTGAAAACCCACAAACAATGTTTGGTTAGAGTTAGAAGGATAATAAGTAATTGAACATCGTATCTTGTCACACATTTTCATATTCCATCTGGTTGAAGATGGAACTATGAATGACTTGTTCTTTTTTCAAGTGATGATAGGTTTGTCTTTTACGCCACCACGATAAGGGTAGGATTGTCTTTCTACACCACCAATGTTCTTGTTGGTTAATATTAAATTGTGTCATCGACATTTTCAAACTTGATCTTGTCATCACGAAAATACTTGTTCTCGAACATCATCTCCTATCAATCACACTTTTACGCTTTATCTTGTTAAACATGGCGTCATGTAAACATCAACATCGTTTTTCAGTTCGGGGGTAGTTTTGTATTTTTACCCCACCGGTGTATAGACTTGCTCTTTATCACTTTTTGCATATTTTTTTCGCATACTAGTCATCAATAAGAGTACTCGTTAGAAACGATCGCATCAAAATTAAGGTATGGTGAATACCCACATGCGTTATATTGTAAAAGTTTCAGGTTATAAGTAACTTAACATGGTATCTTGTCAATGACACTTCCATATTTCATCTTGTGGTACATGGCATTATAAATGCCTTATTGTTTTGTCATACAAGGATAGGCTTGTGTTTTTAACCTGCCACCGTGTACCTTTCTAATTTCCCTCAATTCATTTGGTCAATCTCTAACAATATCCATCACAAACGTAAGTGTTGGTTAACATCATATCGTGCAATCCACATTTTCAAACTTGTTCTCGTTGACCACAACGCCAAGTATAACTCGACATAGATATCTACTTCAAGGGTAGTTTTCTCGTTTTACCCCCACCATCGTGAAGTCCTTGTTGGAGACAATAGACCTGCTTAGTTCGCTAATGATAATCAAAGTTTGGTGAAAACCCACAAACATCGTATAGCAAGAGTTACAACAATAATAAGTAACTGAATATCGTATTTTGTCACTCAACTTTCATATTCCACCTGGTTGAAGATGGCACTATGAATGGCTTTATGTTGATTTCTCATATAAGGATAGATTCATCCTTTTAAACTACCACCATATGGTTGGGTTTGTCAATGTCTTGTTGCTTAAAATTATATTGTGTAATCAACATTTTCACAATTGTTTTGTTGACGACAATTTCGGTCCTGGTGAAATTGACATCATGAATACCTTATCATTGTTTTCTCACACAGGGGTACGTTTGCCTTTCTACCCCGCCTCCGTGTAGCCAACTTATTTCTCTTATTTCTCTTATTTCACCTAGTCAATCACTAATTAGAGCAATCACCAAAAGATTTGTTCTCGAACATCATCCCCTATCATGTAGGTTTCCGATTTCTTGTACTGAACATTGTCACTCACAGTTTCATATTTCATCTTGTTGAAGATGGCATTATGAATGTCTTGTTGTTTTCTCACATAAGGGTAGGTTTGTCATTCTACCCTTCCATCGTTTAGCTCACCTTTTTTTTTCATAAGGTCAAGCTCTTATTGTAGCCATGACCAGAGTACTAGCCGTTGAACATCTTATCTTGTCATTCACACTTCCATTGAACATTTTATCTTGTGATTCACACTTCTACACGATCTTGCTAAACACGAAAACATGTACGCATCAACAGGTATATCTATTTCAGGGGTAGTTTTGTCTTCGTATACCTCCACTCTGTAGTCGTGGTATTTATATCCTTTCGCAGACCCTTTTCTCTTGCAACTTATTAAAAAAGTACTTGTTGGAGTCGAAAGTCACACTCAATTCGCATTACCAAATTAAAGTATGCTCAAAACCCACATGGTTTATGTTATTAGAGTTTCATTGATTAAAACTAACAGAACATTGTGTCTTGTCACAAAATTTCAGATTTCGTCAACAGAATATCGTGTCTTGTCACACAAATTCACATTCCCTCTTGTTGAAGATGACATCATGAATACCCTATTATTGTTTTCTCACACAGGGGTACCTTTGTTTTTCTATCACGCCTTCGAGTAGCCACCTTATTTCTCTTGTTTCACATGATCAATCACTAACAGCAGCCATCACCATAATAATTGTTTTCGAGCAGCATCTCCTATCATTCACACTTTTACGCTTTATCTTGTTGAAAATGACGACACCCAATATCTGTTGCCTTGTTATTGTGTTGTCACATCGGGATATGTTTGTCTTCTTACCGAGCCAACATGTAGCTTTCCAATTTCTCTAATTTCATCGGGTCAATCTCTAACAATATCCAACAACCACGTAATTGTTGTTTAACATTATATCATGTCATCAACATTTTCAAACTGGTTCTTACTGACCACAACACCATGTATACATCGAAATAGAAATCTACTTTTGGGGTAGTTTTAACTTTTTACGCAGATCATCGTGTAGCCCTTGTTGGAGACGAGAGACCCTAGAGGTTCGCAAATGATAATTAAAATTCGGTGAAAACCCACAAACATTATATAGTTAATGTGTTTAGCATAATAATTAATTGAACATCCTATCTTGACACTCACAACTTCATATTCCATCATGTTGAAGATAGAATTATGAAAGTTTGATTGTTGTTTTCTCACGTAAGGGTAGGTTTGTCTTTAAACCCCGCTATCGTGTCGATCTTATATTTTTCTTATTTTATATGGTCATCCTCTTATTGTAGTCATCACCTGAGTACTAGACGTTGAACATCATACCTTGTGATTCATACTTCGATATGATCTTGTTGAATACGACACCATGTATACATCAGCATAGATATCTATTTTAAAGGTAGTTTTGTCTTCCTACCCCTCCACTTTGTAGTCGTGGTATTTATATCTTTCTGCAGACCCTTTTCCCATGCAACGTATTACAAAAGTATTTGTTGAAGTCGAAAGTCCCACTCAATTCACACTACCAGATTAAAGTATGCTCAAAACCCATATGGGTTATGTTGATAGAGTTTTATTGATTATAACAAAGAGAACATTGTTTCTTGTTACACACAATTTCACATTCCGTTAACAGAACATCGTGTCTTGTCACAAACAATTTAAAATTTTGTCTTGTTAAAGATGACATCATGAATATCCTATCATTGTTTTCTCACATAAGGGTACGTTTGTCTTTCAACCCCGCCTTCGTGTAGCCACCTTATTTCTCTCATTTCGCTCGATTAATCACCATCTGCAGCCATCACCATAATACTTGTTCTTGAACATCATCTCCTACCACTCACACTTTTACGCTTTATCTTATTGAACATGGCATCATATAAACATGAGCATCATTTTTCATTTTGGGGTAGTTTTGTATTTTTACCCTATCGGTGTGTAGACTTGCTATTTATCACTTTTTGCATACTAGCCATCAATAAAAGTACTCGTAAAAAATGATTGCATCAAAAATAAAGTATAGTGAATACCCACATGGGTTATATTGCTAAAGTTTCAAGTAATAGGTAACTGAACATCGTACCTTGTCAATGACACTTCTATATTTCATCTTGTTTTACATGGGATTATGAATGCCTTTCCTATTGTTTTGTCATACAGGGATAGGTTTGTCTTTTTACCCTACCACCGGGTACTTTTCCAATTTCTCTCATTCCATCTGATCAATTTATTACAATATTCATCACCAATGTACGTGTTGCTCAACATCATATCGTGTCATCCACATTTTAAAACTTGTTCTTGTTGATCACAATGCCTTGTATACATCGAAATAGATATCTACTTGAGGGGGAGCTTTGTCTTTTTACCCTCACTATTGTGAAGTCCTTGTTGGAGACGATAGACCCGCTTAGTTCGCTAATGATAATTAAAATTTGGTGAAAACCCACAAACAATGTTTGGTTAGAGTTAGAAGGATAATAAGTAATTGAACATCGTATCTTGTCACACATTTTCATATTCCATCTGGTTGAAGATGGAACTATGAATGACTTGTTCTTTTTTCAAGTGATGATAGGTTTGTCTTTTACGCCACCACGATAAGGGTAGGATTGTCTTTCTACACCACCAATGTTCTTGTTGGTTAATATTAAATTGTGTCATCGACATTTTCAAACTTGATCTTGTCATCACGAAAATACTTGTTCTCGAACATCATCTCCTATCATTCACACTTTTACGCTTTATCTTGTTAAACATGGCGTCATGTAAACATCAACATCGTTTTTCAGTTCGGGGGTAGTTTTGTATTTTTACCCCACCGGTGTATAGACTTGCTCTTTATCACTTTTTGCATATTTTTTTCGCATACTAGTCATCAATAAGAGTACTCGTTAGAAACGATCGCATCAAAATTAAGGTATGGTGAATACCCACATGCGTTATATTGTAAAAGTTTCAGGTTATAAGTAACTTAACATGGTATCTTGTCAATGACACTTCCATATTTCATCTTGTGGTACATGGCATTATAAATGCCTTATTGTTTTGTCATACAAGGATAGGCTTGTGTTTTTAACCTGCCACCGTGTACCTTTCTAATTTCCCTCAATTCATTTGGTCAATCTCTAACAATATCCATCACAAACGTAAGTGTTGGTTAACATCATATCGTGCAATCCACATTTTCAAACTTGTTCTCGTTGACCACAACGCCAAGTATAACTCGACATAGATATCTACTTCAAGGGTAGTTTTCTCGTTTTACCCCCACCATCGTGAAGTCCTTGTTGGAGACAATAGACCTGCTTAGTTCGCTAATGATAATCAAAGTTTGGTGAAAACCCACAAACATCGTATAGCAAGAGTTACAACAATAATAAGTAACTGAATATCGTATTTTGTCACTCACACTTTCATATTCCACCTGGTTGAAGATGGCACTATGAATGGCTTTATGTTGATTTCTCATATAAGGATAGATTCATCCTTTTATACTACCACCATATGGTTGGGTTTGTCAATGTCTTGTTGCTTAAAATTATATTGTGTAATCAACATTTTCACAATTGTTTTGTTGACGACAATTTCGGTCCTGGTGAAATTGACATCATGAATACCTTATCATTGTTTTCTCACACAGGGGTACGTTTGCCTTTCTACCCCGCCTCCGTGTAGCCAACTTATTTCTCTTATTTCACCTAGTCAATCACTAATTAGAGCAATCACCAAAAGATTTGTTCTCGAACATCATCCCCTATCATGTAGGTTTCCGATTTCTTGTAATGAACATTGTCACTCACAGTTTCATATTTCATCTTGTTGAAGATGGCATTATGAATGTCTTGTTGTTTTCTCACATAAGGGTAGGTTTGTCATTCTACCCTTCCATCGTTTAGCTCACCTTTTTTTTCATAAGGTCAAGCTCTTATTGTAGCCATGACCAGAGTACTAGCCGTTGAACATCTTATCTTGTCATTCACACTTCCATTGAACATTTTATCTTGTGATTCACACTTCTACACGATCTTGCTGAACACGAAAACATGTACGCATCAACAGGTATATCTATTTCAGGGGTAGTTTTGTCTTCGTATACCTCCACTCTGTAGTCGTGGTATTTATATCCTTTCGCAGACCCTTTTCTCTTGCAACTTATTAAAAAAGTACTTGTTGGAGTCGAAAGTCACACTCAATTCGCATTACCAAATTAAAGTATGCTCAAAACCCACATGGTTTATGTTATTAGAGTTTCATTGATTAAAACTAACAGAACATTGTGTCTTGTCACAAAATTTCAGATTTCGTCAACAGAATATCGTGTCTTGTCACACAAATTCACATTCCCTCTTGTTGAAGATGACATCATGAATACCCTATTATTGTTTTCTCACACAGGGGTACCTTTGTTTTTCTATCACGCCTTCGAGTAGCCACCTTATTTCTCTTGTTTCACATGATCAATCACTAACAGCAGCCATCACCATAATAATTGTTTTCGAGCAGCATCTCCTATCATTCACACTTTTACGCTTTATCTTGTTGAAAATGACGACACCCAATATCTGTTGCCTTGTTATTGTGTTGTCACATCGGGATATGTTTGTCTTCTTACCGAGCCAACATGTAGCTTTCCAATTTCTCTAATTTCATCGGGTCAATCTCTAACAATATCCAACAACCACGTAATTGTTGTTTAACATTATATCATGTCATCAACATTTTCAAACTGGTTCTTACTGACCACAACACCATGTATACATCGAAATAGAAATCTACTTTTGGGGTAGTTTTAACTTTTTACGCAGATCATCGTGTAGCCCTTGTTGGAGACGAGAGACCCTAGAGGTTCGCTAATGATAATTAAAATTCGGTGAAAACCCACAAACATTATATAGTTAATGTGTTTAGCATAATAATTAATTGAACATCCTATCTTGACACTCACAACTTCATATTCCATCATGTTGAAGATAGAATTATGAAAGTTTGATTGTTGTTTTCTCACGTAAGGGTAGGTTTGTCTTTAAACCCCGCTATCGTGTCGATCTTATATTTTTCTTATTTTATATGGTCATCCTCTTATTGTAGTCATCACCTGAGTACTAGACGTTGAACATCATACCTTGTGATTCATACTTCGATATGATCTTGTTGAATACGACACCATGTATACATCAGCATAGATATCTATTTTAAAGGTAGTTTTGTCTTCCTACCCCTCCACTTTGTAGTCGTGGTATTTATATCTTTCTGCAGACCCTTTTCCCATGCAACGTATTACAAAAGTATTTGTTGAAGTCGAAAGTCCCACTCAATTCACACTACCAGATTAAAGTATGCTCAAAACCCATATGGGTTATGTTGATAGAGTTTTATTGATTATAACAAAGAGAACATTGTTTCTTGTTACACACAATTTCACATTCCGTTAACAGAACATCGTGTCTTGTCACAAACAATTTAAAATTTTGTCTTGTTAAAGATGACATCATGAATATCCTATCATTGTTTTCTCACATAAGGGTACGTTTGTCTTTCAACCCCGCCTTCGTGTAGCCACCTTATTTCTCTCATTTTGCCCGATTAATCATCATCTGCAGCCATAACCATAATACTTGTTCTTGAACATCATCTCCTACCACTCACACTTTTACGCTTTATCTTATTGAACATGGCATCATATAAACATGAGCATCATTTTTCATTTTGGGGTAGTTTTGTATTTTTACCCTATCGGTGTGTAGACTTGCTATTTATCACTTTTTGCATACTAGCCATCAATAAAAGTACTCGTAAAAAATGATTGCATCAAAAATAAAGTATAGTGAATACCCACATGGGTTATATTGCTAAAGTTTCAAGTAATAGGTAACTGAACATCGTACCTTGTCAATGACACTTCTATATTTCATCTTGTTTTACATGGGATTATGAATGCCTTTCCTATTGTTTTGTCATACAGGGATAGGTTTGTCTTTTTACCCTACTACCGAGTACTTTTCCAATTTCTCTCATTCCATCTGATCAATTTATTACAATATTCATCACCAATGTACGTGTTGCTCAACATCATATCGTGTCATCCACATTTTAAAACTTGTTCTTGTTGATCACAATGCCTTGTATACATCGAAATAGATATCTACTTGAGGGGGAGCTTTGTCTTTTTACCCTCACTATTGTGAAGTCCTTGTTGGAGACGATAGACCCGCTTAGTTCGCTAATGATACTTAAAATTTGGTGAAAACCTACAAACAATGTTTGGTTAGAGTTAGAAGGATAATAAGTAATTGAACATCGTATCTTGTCACACATTTTCATATTCCATCTGGTTGAAGATGGAACTATGAATGACTTGTTCTTTTTTCAAGTGATGATAGGTTTGTCTTTTACGCCACCACGATAAGGGTAGGATTGTCTTTCTACACCACCAATGTTCTTGTTGGTTAATATTAAATTGTGTCATCGACATTTTCAAACTTGATCTTGTCATCACGAAAATACTTGTTCTCGAACATCATCTCCTATCATTCACACTTTTACGCTTTATCTTGTTAAACATGGCGTCATGTAAACATCAACATCATTTTTCAGTTCGGGGGTAGTTTTGTATTTTTACCCCACCGGTGTATAGACTTGCTCTTTATCACTTTTTGCATATTTTTTTCGCATACTAGTCATCAATAAGAGTACTCGTTAGAAACGATCGCATCAAAATTAAGGTATGATCGCATCAAAATTAAGGTATGGTGAATACCCACATGCGTTATATTGTAAAAGTTTCAGGTTATAAGTAACTTAACATGGTATCTTGTCAATGACACTTCCATATTTCATCTTGTGGTACATGGCATTATAAATGCCTTATTGTTTTGTCATACAAGGATAGGCTTGTGTTTTTACCCTGCCACCGTGTACCTTTCTAATTTCCCTCAATTCATTTGGTCAATCTCTAACAATATCCATCACAAACGTAAGTGTTGGTTAACATCATATCGTGCAATCCACATTTTCAAACTTGTTCTCGTTGACCACAACGCCAAGTATAACTCGACATAGATATCTACTTCAAGGGTAGTTTTCTCGTTTTACCCCCACCATCGTGAAGTCCTTGTTGGAGACAATAGACCTGCTTAGTTCGCTAATGATAATCAAAGTTTGGTGAAAACCCACAAACATCGTATAGCAAGAGTTACAACAATAATAAGTAACTGAATATCGTATTTTGTCACTCACACTTTCATATTCCACCTGGTTGAAGATGGCACTATGAATGGCTTTATGTTGATTTCTCATATAAGGATAGATTCATCCTTTTAAACTACCACCATATGGTTGGGTTTGTCAATGTCTTGTTGCTTAAAATTATATTGTGTAATCAACATTTTCACAATTGTTTTGTTGACGACAATTTCGGTCCTGGTGAAATTGACATCATGAATACCTTATCATTGTTTTCTCACACAGGGGTACGTTTGCCTTTCTACCCCGCCTCCGTGTAGCCAACTTATTTCTCTTATTTCACCTAGTCAATCACTAATTAGAGCAATCACCAAAAGATTTGTTCTCGAACATCATCCCCTATCATGTAGGTTTCCGATTTCTTGTACTGAACATTGTCACTCACAGTTTCATATTTCATCTTGTTGAAGATGGCATTATGAATGTCTTGTTGTTTTCTCACATAAGGGTAGGTTTGTCATTCTACCCTTCCATCGTTTAGCTCACCTTTTTTTTTCATAAGGTCAAGCTCTTATTGTAGCCATGACCAGAGTACTAGCCGTTGAACATCTTATCTTGTCATTCACACTTCCATTGAACATTTTATCTTGTGATTCACACTTCTACACGATCTTGCTAAACACGAAAACATGTACGCATCAACAGGTATATCTATTTCAGGGGTAGTTTTGTCTTCGTATACCTCCACTCTGTAGTCGTGGTATTTATATCCTTTCGCAGACCCTTTTCTCTTGCAACTTATTAAAAAAGTACTTGTTGGAGTCGAAAGTCACACTCAATTCGCATTACCAAATTAAAGTATGCTCAAAACCCACATGGTTTATGTTATTAGAGTTTCATTGATTAAAACTAACAGAACATTGTGTCTTGTCACAAAATTTCAGATTTCGTCAACAGAATATCGTGTCTTGTCACACAAATTCACATTCCCTCTTGTTGAAGATGACATCATGAATACCCTATTATTGTTTTCTCACACAGGGGTACCTTTGTTTTTCTATCACGCCTTCGAGTAGCCACCTTATTTCTCTTGTTTCACATGATCAATCACTAACAGCAGCCATCACCATAATAATTGTTTTCGAGCAGCATCTCCTATCATTCACACTTTTACGCTTTATCTTGTTGAAAATGACGACACCCAATATCTGTTGCCTTGTTATTGTGTTGTCACATCGGGATATGTTTGTCTTCTTACCGAGCCAACATGTAGCTTTCCAATTTCTCTAATTTCATCGGGTCAATCTCTAACAATATCCAACAACCACGTAATTGTTGTTTAACATTATATCATGTCATCAACATTTTCAAACTGGTTCTTACTGACCACAACACCATGTATACATCGAAATAGAAATCTACTTTTGGGGTAGTTTTAACTTTTTACGCAGATCATCGTGTAGCCCTTGTTGGAGACGAGAGACCCTAGAGGTTCGCTAATGATAATTAAAATTCGGTGAAAACCCACAAACATTATATAGTTAATGTGTTTAGCATAATAATTAATTGAACATCCTATCTTGACACTCACAACTTCATATTCCATCATGTTGAAGATAGAATTATGAAAGTTTGATTGTTGTTTTCTCACGTAAGGGTAGGTTTGTCTTTATACCCCGCCATCGTGTCGATCTTTTATTTTTCTTATTTTATATGGTCATCCTCTTATTGTAGTCATCACCAGAGTACTAGACGTTGAACATCATACCTTGTGATTCATACTTCGATATGATCTTGTTGAATACGACACCATGTATACATCAGCATAGATATCTATTTTAAAGGTAGTTTTGTCTTCCTACCCCTCCACTTTGTAGTCGTGGTATTTATATCTTTCTGCAGACCCTTTTCCCATGCAACGTATTACAAAAGTATTTGTTGAAGTCGAAAGTCCCACTCAATTCACACTACCAGATTAAAGTATGCTCAAAACCCATATGGGTTATGTTGATAGAGTTTTATTGATTATAACAAAGAGAACATTGTTTCTTGTTACACACAATTTCACATTCCGTTAACAGAACATCGTGTCTTGTCACAAACAATTTAAAATTTTGTCTTGTTAAAGATGACATCATGAATATCCTATCATTGTTTTCTCACATAAGGGTACGTTTGTCTTTCAACCCCGCCTTCGTGTAGCCACCTTATTTCTCTCATTTCGCCTGATTAATCACCATCTGCAGCCATAACCATAATACTTGTTCTTGAACATCATCTCCTACCACTCACACTTTTACGCTTTATCTTATTGAACATGGCATCATATAAACATGAGCATCATTTTTCATTTTGGGGTAGTTTTGTATTTTTACCCTATCGGTGTGTAGACTTGCTATTTATCACTTTTTGCATACTAGCCATCAATAAAAGTACTCGTAAGAAATGATTGCATCAAAAATAAAGTATAGTGAATACCCACATGGGTTATATTGCTAAAGTTTCAAGTAATAGGTAACTGAACATCGTACCTTGTCAATGACACTTCTATATTTCATCTTGTTTTACATGGGATTATGAATGCCTTTCCTATTGTTTTGTCATACAGGGATAGGTTTGTCTTTTTACCCTACCACCGGGTACTTTTCCAATTTCTCTCATTCCATCTGATCAATTTATTACAATATTCATCACCAATGTACGTGTTGCTCAACATCATATCGTGTCATCCACATTTGAAAACTTGTTCTTGTTGATCACAATGCCTTGTATACATCGAAATAGATATCTACTTGAGGGGGAGCTTTGTCTTTTTACCCTCACTATTGTGAAGTCCTTGTTGGAGACGATAGACCCGCTTAGTTCGCTAATGATAATTAAAATTTGGTGAAAACCCACAAACAATGTTTGGTTAGAGTTAGAAGGATAATAAGTAATTGAACATCGTATCTTGTCACACATTTTCATATTCCATCTGGTTGAAGATGGAACTATGAATGACTTGTTCTTTTTTCAAGTGATGATAGGTTTGTCTTTTACGCCACCACGATAAGGGTAGGATTGTCTTTCTACACCACCAATGTTCTTGTTGGTTAATATTAAATTGTGTCATCGACATTTTCAAACTTGATCTTGTCATCACGAAAATACTTGTTCTCGAACATCATCTCCTATCAATCACACTTTTACGCTTTATCTTGTTAAACATGGCGTCATGTAAACATCAACATCGTTTTTCAGTTCGGGGGTAGTTTTGTATTTTTACCCCACCGGTGTATAGACTTGCTCTTTATCACTTTTTGCATATTTTTTTCGCATACTAGTCATCAATAAGAGTACTCGTTAGAAACGATCGCATCAAAATTAAGGTATGGTGAATACCCACATGCGTTATATTGTAAAAGTTTCAGGTTATAAGTAACTTAACATGGTATCTTGTCAATGACACTTCCATATTTCATCTTGTGGTACATGGCATTATAAATGCCTTATTGTTTTGTCATACAAGGATAGGCTTGTGTTTTTAACCTGCCACCGTGTACCTTTCTAATTTCCCTCAATTCATTTGGTCAATCTCTAACAATATCCATCACAAACGTAAGTGTTGGTTAACATCATATCGTGCAATCCACATTTTCAAACTTGTTCTCGTTGACCACAACGCCAAGTATAACTCGACATAGATATCTACTTCAAGGGTAGTTTTCTCGTTTTACCCCCACCATCGTGAAGTCCTTGTTGGAGACAATAGACCTGCTTAGTTCGCTAATGATAATCAAAGTTTGGTGAAAACCCACAAACATCGTATAGCAAGAGTTACAACAATAATAAGTAACTGAATATCGTATTTTGTCACTCACACTTTCATATTCCACCTGGTTGAAGATGGCACTATGAATGGCTTTATGTTGATTTCTCATATAAGGATAGATTCATCCTTTTAAACTACCACCATATGGTTGGGTTTGTCAATGTCTTGTTGCTTAAAATTATATTGTGTAATCAACATTTTCACAATTGTTTTGTTGACGACAATTTCGGTCCTGGTGAAATTGACATCATGAATACCTTATCATTGTTTTCTCACACAGGGGTACGTTTGCCTTTCTACCCCGCCTCCGTGTAGCCAACTTATTTCTCTTATTTCTCTTATTTCACCTAGTCAATCACTAATTAGAGCAATCACCAAAAGATTTGTTCTCGAACATCATCCCCTATCATGTAGGTTTCCGATTTCTTGTACTGAACATTGTCACTCACAGTTTCATATTTCATCTTGTTGAAGATGGCATTATGAATGTCTTGTTGTTTTCTCACATAAGGGTAGGTTTGTCATTCTACCCTTCCATCGTTTAGCTCACCTTTTTTTTTCATAAGGTCAAGCTCTTATTGTAGCCATGACCAGAGTACTAGCCGTTGAACATCTTATCTTGTCATTCACACTTCCATTGAACATTTTATCTTGTGATTCACACTTCTACACGATCTTGCTAAACACGAAAACATGTACGCATCAACAGGTATATCTATTTCAGGGGTAGTTTTGTCTTCGTATACCTCCACTCTGTAGTCGTGGTATTTATATCCTTTCGCAGACCCTTTTCTCTTGCAACTTATTAAAAAAGTACTTGTTGGAGTCGAAAGTCACACTCAATTCGCATTACCAAATTAAAGTATGCTCAAAACCCACATGGTTTATGTTATTAGAGTTTCATTGATTAAAACTAACAGAACATTGTGTCTTGTCACAAAATTTCAGATTTCGTCAACAGAATATCGTGTCTTGTCACACAAATTCACATTCCCTCTTGTTGAAGATGACATCATGAATACCCTATTATTGTTTTCTCACACAGGGGTACCTTTGTTTTTCTATCACGCCTTCGAGTAGCCACCTTATTTCTCTTGTTTCACATGATCAATCACTAACAGCAGCCATCACCATAATAATTGTTTTCGAGCAGCATCTCCTATCATTCACACTTTTACGCTTTATCTTGTTGAAAATGACGACACCCAATATCTGTTGCCTTGTTATTGTGTTGTCACATCGGGATATGTTTGTCTTCTTACCGAGCCAACATGTAGCTTTCCAATTTCTCTAATTTCATCGGGTCAATCTCTAACAATATCCAACAACCACGTAATTGTTGTTTAACATTATATCATGTCATCAACATTTTCAAACTGGTTCTTACTGACCACAACACCATGTATACATCGAAATAGAAATCTACTTTTGGGGTAGTTTTAACTTTTTACGCAGATCATCGTGTAGCCCTTGTTGGAGACGAGAGACCCTAGAGGTTCGCAAATGATAATTAAAATTCGGTGAAAACCCACAAACATTATATAGTTAATGTGTTTAGCATAATAATTAATTGAACATCCTATCTTGACACTCACAACTTCATATTCCATCATGTTGAAGATAGAATTATGAAAGTTTGATTGTTGTTTTCTCACGTAAGGGTAGGTTTGTCTTTAAACCCCGCTATCGTGTCGATCTTATATTTTTCTTATTTTATATGGTCATCCTCTTATTGTAGTCATCACCTGAGTACTAGACGTTGAACATCATACCTTGTGATTCATACTTCGATATGATCTTGTTGAATACGACACCATGTATACATCAGCATAGATATCTATTTTAAAGGTAGTTTTGTCTTCCTACCCCTCCACTTTGTAGTCGTGGTATTTATATCTTTCTGCAGACCCTTTTCCCATGCAACGTATTACAAAAGTATTTGTTGAAGTCGAAAGTCCCACTCAATTCACACTACCAGATTAAAGTATGCTCAAAACCATTATGGGTTATGTTGATAGAGTTTTATTGATTATAACAAAGAGAACATTGTTTCTTGTTACACACAATTTCACATTCTGTTAACAGAACATCGTGTCTTGTCACAAACAATTTAAAATTTTGTCTTGTTAAAGATGACATCATGAATATCCTATCATTGTTTTCTCACATAAGGGTACGTTTGTCTTTCAACCCCGCCTTAGTGTAGCCACCTTATTTCTCTCATTTTGCCCGATTAATCATCATCTGCAGCCATAACCATAATACTTGTTCTTGAACATCATCTCCTACCACTCACACTTTTACGCTTTATCTTATTGAACATGGCATCATATAAACATGAGCATCATTTTTCATTTTGGGGTAGTTTTGTATTTTTACCCTATCGGTGTGTAGACTTGCTATTTATCACTTTTTGCATACTAGCCATCAATAAAAGTACTCGTAAAAAATGATTGCATCAAAAATAAAGTATAGTGAATACCCACATGGGTTATATTGCTAAAGTTTCAAGTAATAGGTAACTGAACATCGTACCTTGTCAATGACACTTCTATATTTCATCTTGTTTTACATGGGATTATGAATGCCTTTCCTATTGTTTTGTCATACAGGGATAGGTTTGTCTTTTTACCCTACCACCGAGTACTTTTCCAATTTCTCTCATTCCATCTGATCAATTTATTACAATATTCATCACCAATGTACGTGTTGCTCAACATCATATCGTGTCATCCACATTTGAAAACTTGTTCTTGTTGATCACAATGCCTTGTATACATCGAAATAGATATCTACTTGAGGGGGAGCTTTGTCTTTTTACCCTCACTATTGTGAAGTCCTTGTTGGAGACGATAGACCCGCTTAGTTCGCTAATGATACTTAAAATTTGGTGAAAACCTACAAACAATGTTTGGTTAGAGTTAGAAGGATAATAAGTAATTGAACATCGTATCTTGTCACACATTTTCATATTCCATCTGGTTGAAGATGGAACTATGAATGACTTGTTCTTTTTTCAAGTGATGATAGGTTTGTCTTTTACGCCACCACGATAAGGGTAGGATTGTCTTTCTACACCACCAATGTTCTTGTTGGTTAATATTAAATTGTGTCATCGACATTTTCAAACTTGATCTTGTCATCACGAAAATACTTGTTCTCGAACATCATCTCCTATCATTCACACTTTTACGCTTTATCTTGTTAAACATGGCGTCATGTAAACATCAACATCATTTTTCAGTTCGGGGGTAGTTTTGTATTTTTACCCCACCGGTGTATAGACTTGCTCTTTATCACTTTTTGCATATTTTTTTCGCATACTAGTCATCAATAAGAGTACTCGTTAGAAACGATCGCATCAAAATTAAGGTATGATCGCATCAAAATTAAGGTATGGTGAATACCCACATGCGTTATATTGTAAAAGTTTCAGGTTATAAGTAACTTAACATGGTATCTTGTCAATGACACTTCCATATTTCATCTTGTGGTACATGGCATTATAAATGCCTTATTGTTTTGTTATACAAGGATAGGCTTGTGTTTTTACCCTGCCACCGTGTACCTTTCTAATTTCCCTCAATTCATTTGGTCAATCTCTAACAATATCCATCACAAACGTAAGTGTTGGTTAACATCATATCGTGCAATCCACATTTTCAAACTTGTTCTCGTTGACCACAACGCCAAGTATAACTCGACATAGATATCTACTTCAAGGGTAGTTTTCTCGTTTTACCCCCACCATCGTGAAGTCCTTGTTGGAGACAATAGACCTGCTTAGTTCGCTAATGATAATCAAAGTTTGGTGAAAACCCACAAACATCGTATAGCAAGAGTTACAACAATAATAAGTAACTGAATATCGTATTTTGTCACTCACACTTTCATATTCCACCTGGTTGAAGATGGCACTATGAATGGCTTTATGTTGATTTCTCATATAAGGATAGATTCATCCTTTTATGCTACCACCATATGGTTGGGTTTGTCAATGTCTTGTTGCTTAAAATTATATTGTGTAATCAACATTTTCACAATTGTTTTGTTGACGACAATTTCGGTCCTGGTGAAATTGACATCATGAATACCTTATCATTGTTTTCTCACACAGGGGTACGTTTGCCTTTCTACCCCGCCTCCGTGTAGCCAACTTATTTCTCTTATTTCACCTAGTCAATCACTAATTAGAGCAATCACCAAAAGATTTGTTCTCGAACATCATCCCCTATCATGTAGGTTTCCGATTTCTTGTACTGAACATTGTCACTCACAGTTTCATATTTCATCTTGTTGAAGATGGCATTATGAATGTCTTGTTGTTTTCTCACATAAGGGTAGGTTTGTCATTCTACCCTTCCATCGTTTAGCTCACCTTTTTTTTTCATAAGGTCAAGCTCTTATTGTAGCCATGACCAGAGTACTAGCCGTTGAACATCTTATCTTGTCATTCACACTTCCATTGAACATTTTATCTTGTGATTCACACTTCTACACGATCTTGCTGAACACGAAAACATGTACGCATCAACAGGTATATCTATTTCAGGGGTAGTTTTGTCTTCGTATACCTCCACTCTGTAGTCGTGGTATTTATATCCTTTCGCAGACCCTTTTCTCTTGCAACTTATTAAAAAAGTACTTGTTGGAGTCGAAAGTCACACTCAATTCGCATTACCAAATTAAAGTATGCTCAAAACCCACATGGTTTATGTTATTAGAGTTTCATTGATTAAAACTAACAGAACATTGTGTCTTGTCACAAAATTTCAGATTTCGTCAACAGAATATCGTGTCTTGTCACACAAATTCACATTCCCTCTTGTTGAAGATGACATCATGAATACCCTATTATTGTTTTCTCACACAGGGGTACCTTTGTTTTTCTATCACGCCTTCGAGTAGCCACCTTATTTCTCTTGTTTCACATGATCAATCACTAACAGCAGCCATCACCATAATAATTGTTTTCGAGCAGCATCTCCTATCATTCACACTTTTACGCTTTATCTTGTTGAAAATGACGACACCCAATATCTGTTGCCTTGTTATTGTGTTGTCACATCGGGATATGTTTGTCTTCTTACCGAGCCAACATGTAGCTTTCCAATTTCTCTAATTTCATCGGGTCAATCTCTAACAATATCCAACAACCACGTAATTGTTGTTTAACATTATATCATGTCATCAACATTTTCAAACTGGTTCTTACTGACCACAACACCATGTATACATCGAAATAGAAATCTACTTTTGGGGTAGTTTTAACTTTTTACGCAGATCATCGTGTAGCCCTTGTTGGAGACGAGAGACCCTAGAGGTTCGCTAATGATAATTAAAATTCGGTGAAAACCCACAAACATTATATAGTTAATGTGTTTAGCATAATAATTAATTGAACATCCTATCTTGACACTCACAACTTCATATTCCATCATGTTGAAGATAGAATTATGAAAGTTTGATTGTTGTTTTCTCACGTAAGGGTAGGTTTGTCTTTATACCCCGCCATCGTGTCGATCTTTTATTTTTCTTATTTTATATGGTCATCCTCTTATTGTAGTCATCACCAGAGTACTAGACGTTGAACATCATACCTTGTGATTCATACTTCGATATGATCTTGTTGAATACGACACCATGTATACATCAGCATAGATATCTATTTTAAAGGTAGTTTTGTCTTCCTACCCCTCCACTTTGTAGTCGTGGTATTTATATCTTTCTGCAGACCCTTTTCCCATGCAACGTATTACAAAAGTATTTGTTGAAGTCGAAAGTCCCACTCAATTCACACTACCAGATTAAAGTATGCTCAAAACCCATATGGGTTATGTTGATAGAGTTTTATTGATTATAACAAAGAGAACATTGTTTCTTGTTACACACAATTTCACATTCCGTTAACAGAACATCGTGTCTTGTCACAAACAATTTAAAATTTTGTCTTGTTAAAGATGACATCATGAATATCCTATCATTGTTTTCTCACATAAGGGTACGTTTGTCTTTCAACCCCGCCTTCGTGTAGCCACCTTATTTCTCTCATTTCGCCCGATTAATCACCATCTGCAGCCATCACCATAATACTTGTTCTTGAACATCATCTCCTACCACTCACACTTTTACGCTTTATCTTATTGAACATGGCATCATATAAACATGAGCATCATTTTTCATTTTGGGGTAGTTTTGTATTTTTACCCTATCGGTGTGTAGACTTGCTATTTATCACTTTTTGCATACTAGCCATCAATAAAAGTACTCGTAAAAAATGATTGCATCAAAAATAAAGTATAGTGAATACCCACATGGGTTATATTGCTAAAGTTTCAAGTAATAGGTAACTGAACATCGTACCTTGTCAATGACACTTCTATATTTCATCTTGTTTTACATGGGATTATGAATGCCTTTCCTATTGTTTTGTCATACAGGGATAGGTTTGTCTTTTTACCCTACCACCGGGTACTTTTCCAATTTCTCTCATTCCATCTGATCAATTTATTACAATATTCATCACCAATGTACGTGTTGCTCAACATCATATCGTGTCATCCACATTTGAAAACTTGTTCTTGTTGATCACAATGCCTTGTATACATCGAAATAGATATCTACTTGAGGGGGAGCTTTGTCTTTTTACCCTCACTATTGTGAAGTCCTTGTTGGAGACGATAGACCCGCTTAGTTCGCTAATGATAATTAAAATTTGGTGAAAACCTACAAACAATTTTGGTTAGAGTTAGAAGGATAATAAGTAATTGAACATCGTATCTTGTCACACATTTTCATATTCCATCTGGTTGAAGATGGAACTATGAATGACTTGTTCTTTTTTCAAGTGATGATAGGTTTGTCTTTTACGCCACCACGATAAGGGTAGGATTGTCTTTCTACACCACCAATGTTCTTGTTGGTTAATATTAAATTGTGTCATCGACATTTTCAAACTTGATCTTGTCATCACGAAAATACTTGTTCTCGAACATCATCTCCTATCATTCACACTTTTACGCTTTATCTTGTTAAACATGGCGTCATGTAAACATCAACATCGTTTTTCAGTTCGGGAGTAGTTTTGTATTTTTACCCCACCGGTGTATAGACTTGCTCTTTATCACTTTTTGCATATTTTTTTCGCATACTAGTCATCAATAAGAGTACTCGTTAGAAACGATGGCATCAAAATTAAGGTATGATCGCATCAAAATTAAGGTATGGTGAATACCCACATGCGTTATATTGTAAAAGTTTCAGGTTATAAGTAACTTAACATGGTATCTTGTCAATGACACTTCCATATTTCATCTTGTGGTACATGGCATTATAAATGCCTTATTGTTTTGTCATACAAGGATAGGCTTGTGTTTTTACCCTGCCACCGTGTACCTTTCTAATTTCCCTCAATTCATTTGGTCAATCTCTAACAATATCCATCACAAACGTAAGTGTTGGTTAACATCATATCGTGCAATCCACATTTTCAAACTTGTTCTCGTTGACCACAACGCCAAGTATAACTCGACATAGATATCTACTTCAAGGGTAGTTTTCTCGTTTTACCCCCACCATCGTGAAGTCCTTGTTGGAGACAATAGACCTGCTTAGTTCGCTAATGATAATCAAAGTTTGGTGAAAACCCACAAACATCGTATAGCAAAGAGTTACAACAATAATAAGTAACTGAATATCGTATTTTGTCACTCACACTTTCATATTCCACCTGGTTGAAGATGGCACTATGAATGGCTTTATGTTGATTTCTCATATAAGGATAGATTCATCCTTTTACACTACCACCATATGGTTGGGTTTGTCAATGTCTTGTTGCTTAAAATTATATTGTGTAATCAACATTTTCACAATTGTTTTGTTGACGACAATTTCGGTCCTGGTGAAATTGACATCATGAATACCTTATCATTGTTTTCTCACACAGGGGTACGTTTGCCTTTCTACCCCGCCTCCGTGTAGCCAACTTATTTCTCTTATTTCACTTAGTCAATCACTAATTAGAGCAATCACCAAAAGATTTGTTCTCGAACATCATCCCCTATCATGTAGGTTTCTGATTTCTTGTACTGAACATTGTCACTCACAGTTTCATATTTCATCTTGTTGAAGATGGCATTATGAATGTCTTGTTGTTTTCTCACATAAGGGTAGGTTTGTCATTCTACCCTTCCATCGTTTAGCTCACCTTTTTTTTTCATAAGGTCAAGCTCTTATTGTAGCCATGACCAGAGTACTAGCCGTTGAACATCTTATCTTGTCATTCACACTTCCATTGAACATTTTATCTTGTGATTCACACTTCTACACGATCTTGCTGAACACGAAAACATGTACCACTCTGTAGTCGTGGTATTTATATCCTTTCGCAGACCCTTTTCTCTTGCAACTTATTAAAAAATTACTTGTTGGAGTCGAAAGTCACACTCAATTCGCATTACCAAATTAAAGTATGCTCAAAACCCACATGGTTTATGTTATTAGAGTTTCATTGATTAAAACTAACAGAACATTGTGTCTTGTCACAAAATTTCAGATTTCGTCAACAGAATATCGTGTCTTGTCACACAAATTCACATTCCCTCTTGTTGAAGATGACATCATGAATACCCTATTATTGTTTTCTCACACAGGGGTACCTTTGTTTTTCTATCACGCCTTCGAGTAGCCACCTTATTTCTCTTGTTTCACATGATCAATCACTAACAGCAGCCATCACCATAATAATTGTTTTCGAGCAGCATCTCCTATCATTCACACTTTTACGCTTTATCTTGTTGAAAATGACGACACCCAATATCTGTTGCCTTGTTATTGTGTTGTCACATCGGGATATGTTTGTCTTCTTACCGAGCCAACATGTAGCTTTCCAATTTCTCTAATTTCATCGGGTCAATCTCTAACAATATCCAACAACCACGTAATTGTTGTTTAACATTATATCATGTCATCAACATTTTCAAACTGGTTCTTACTGACCACAACACCATGTATACATCGAAATAGAAATCTACTTTTGGGGTAGTTTTAACTTTTTACGCAGATCATCGTGTAGCCCTTGTTGGAGACGAGAGACCCTAGAGGTTCGCTAATGATAATTAAAATTCGGTGAAAACCCACAAACATTATATAGTTAATGTGTTTAGCATAATAATTAATTGAACATCCTATCTTGACACTCACAACTTCATATTCCATCATGTTGAAGATAGAATTATGAAAGTTTGATTGTTGTTTTCTCACGTAAGGGTAGGTTTGTCTTTATACCCCGCCATCGTGTCGATCTTTTATTTTTCTTATTTTATATGGTCATCCTCTTATTGTAGTCATCACCAGAGTACTAGACGTTGAACATCATACCTTGTGATTCATACTTCGATATGATCTTGTTGAATACGACACCATGTATACATCAGCATAGATATCTATTTTAAAGGTAGTTTTGTCTTCCTACCCCTCCACTTTGTAGTCGTGGTATTTATATCTTTCTGCAGACCCTTTTCCCATGCAACGTATTACAAAAGTATTTGTTGAAGTCGAAAGTCCCACTCAATTCACACTACCAGATTAAAGTATGCTCAAAACCCATATGGGTTATGTTGATAGAGTTTTATTGATTATAACAAAGAGAACATTGTTTCTTGTTACACACAATTTCACATTCCGTTAACAGAACATCGTGTCTTGTCACAAACAATTTAAAATTTTGTCTTGTTAAAGATGACATCATGAATATCCTATCATTGTTTTCTCACATAAGGGTACGTTTGTCTTTCAACCCCGCCTTCGTGTAGCCACCTTATTTCTCTCATTTCGCCCGATTAATCACCATCTGCAGCCATCACCATAATACTTGTTCTTGAACATCATCTCCTACCACTCACACTTTTACGCTTTATCTTATTGAACATGGCATCATATAAACATGAGCATCATTTTTCATTTTGGGGTAGTTTTGTATTTTTACCCTATCGGTGTGTAGACTTGCTATTTATCACTTTTTGCATACTAGCCATCAATAAAAGTACTCGTAAGAAATGATTGCATCAAAAATAAAGTATAGTGAATACCCACATGGGTTATATTGCTAAAGTTTCAAGTAATAGGTAACTGA